>NW_015388715.1:154012-193948 GCF_001527695.2 Protobothrops mucrosquamatus
AGCAAACCTACTAAACTGCATTTCTTAAGAAAAATTAGGGAAAAGACCAATCGACAAATTTGACCACTGTGAATCCAATATATATATTCTGAGAACAGACTATAATAGGAATACTCTGGCAAACTGATGCCCTCTAGAAACTTTGAACTACAGCTTCTATAATAGCTTGTCATTTGCCATAGTGGCTGGGATTGATTAGGGAAAATTCCTTTATGTTAGTGAAAAATAAGGTGGAGGTTTTCACACATCTAGTTCAGAAACTGCAGTTGTACAGACATATATAAAGCATTTTTAAATGCTCATTTCTAGACAGCTATCTCACCTTTATGCATACAAATGAAATGTTTCTGAAAGTGAACAAAACACCTACAAACCTTATTTTCCTAAATGATTTAAAATTTGAAACGTTTGCACACATACTGAAAAGAACCTGAATTCTCAGAGAGGAGATTGGGCAAACAATCACAGTAGCACTGCTGATATTGATTTCCTAACCCCACCCAATATCTTATAAAAAGAGATTAATGGCACAACTATCATTTTGGACATACATGCTTCTGTTTCAGGGCTTTCCATCTGAAAAGATTATCCCAGAACAGAAAGAAGAGGGCGTTTGGGGATGTTGACAGAAGAATAAGGATGTCTGGATGCTTCATCAAATAACTGCACCGAGGGAAGCATACATTGTACATTAAGATGCCCATCTAGAAACAGCCAGAATGAAAAATGATACCCATAATTAGTAGAAAGTGCGGTAAACCATCAGGGGAGGCAATAGTCTATGTACAGGAAACACAAATGCATACTAATCTTGAAAAATTTCCAGAAGTAAGAATTATAGCAAGGTAACAATTACAGCTAAAAAGAAACACAGCTTTGCCTTCTAATTTACAAGCAAGAAAGGCACTTTAAACGAAACTGCTCATTTTGCAATGCCTTTATATACTTTCCAGATGCAATTATCTTTGGAATATTGTGTGCAAAACCCCAGACTCTCTCTGATAAAAGGATTATTGCAGAAATGGTGAAGGTGCAGAAAATGATTGTGGAGCTGGAACAGTTTACTTAAGAGGAAAGGAAGGTGACAATGTTCAAGGCTTTTTACGTAGGAAAAAAAAGATAAAGCAGGAGGTAGTAATTCAACTCAAACTTGACTCAGTTACTTCATGGATACAGTATGTCCACATATATGTGCTAGCAACAAATGGAAGCAGAAATTCAAAATATTGTTTGTTGTTATTGTTGACATCCCAATGTAGCTCACATCTTTATTATTTCCCTGGGGGGGGGGTCTCCCTTGCAAGTGAAAATCAGATCTCATTCAGCTTAGATTTTGGAGATCAATCAGGTTAGCTGTGAGGAAGTCATAATAACAGTGTAAATTTAGACATGCAGACCTTCAGGTTTTTTTTCCCTTTAATATAAAAATCATTCCGCAAATCTAAATTGTGGAAGAATCATGACAGAAAAAAGCATTCCACAATATACTATGCAATATACTAGTATACAAAACAGCTGGAAGGTTAATTAACTTTAAAAAAGCAACTGGATAGATTTATACAGAATAAGGTTATCAGTAGCTGATAGATATGCCTTCATTATGTCAAAGAGGCAGTCTGCTCTCTAAACCCAGGTTTGCTTGAAATCTGATCAGCATTTGATAGACATTTGCTTGGCCTCTGATGGGCAAATTTGGAACATAGAATGATGGTTTATTTATTAAATTTATCTACCACCCATCTCTCTAGTTAAGCATGATCCTTCACTTCTTACAACCATTGGGGAAATTGCCAGTAATTCAATGTGCTACGTAAAAATTATTGCTGGGGAAGGTCCAGCAATGAAAAGTTTCTTGATTTTATTAGATGATACTGTATAGAATAAGAGTTTTAAAAAGAAATTATATTAAACTTTAGAAATGCAAAGACCAGAAAAATTGATGAGTGAGAAGAAAGGAAATATGAACAGCAAAAAACCTGCAAAATTGGGAGATTCTCAAGAATAGCAACTTGTGTATATTGTTATTTTAAAGCTTGAATACTGTTGATACAGTATAAGCCAGTGGTGGCGAACCTATGGCACGGGTGCCAGAGGCGGCACTCAGAGCCCTCTCTGTGGGCACGCGTACCGTGACCCCAGTCCTAGGTCTTCAGCTGGGTTTTATAAAACCTTTTCGCTTTAGGCCTCCACCGCCGTGTACAAAAAAAAAAAGGCTCAATCAATCAATCAATTTCAACTTCTTGCGGAAAAAAAAAAGATCTTGCAAAGTTGGAATTAATTGATTGAACTTTTTAGTCCCACCCAGTCTGTGGTTACCACCGCAGCCACGCCCACCCAATGGGCCACACCTACCCAATGGACCACACCCAGCCAATGGCCAAAACCACCCGGCACCTGACCATGCATAAATGGGTTTTGGGTTGCAGTTTGGGCACTCGGTCTCTAAAAGGTTTGCCATCACTGGTATAAGCAGAAACAAAACATCTCAAAGGTGATGTGATTCACCCATGTAGGCACAACAGTATCTTACTCTCTCTCTCTCTCTCAGTTAAATGGGCGAAAAGATTTCCTAGAAAATATCATTACCTTTGCAGTGGTATGAATATTGTTTTTATGATATTCAATCTTTTGCGACTCATTTCTGATAATAATAAAATTATTAGAAAACAGTTAATGAAAAATGAATATGCAATCTTAAGTCATTTATGCCAGTGTCCACTGTTTAGGTAACCAAGGCTTTTTAATATGTCACTAAGGAATGCCAGCAATCAACAATAAAGTGCTCAATTGGATGACTGCAGTGTCCAGCTAAAAAGATAAAGATCAAGTTGATTAGTAAGACTATTAATAATGCACTTGATGAGCATCTCTGAAGTGAATGCAGCCGCTTCCCACATAATACAGTTGTGAAAAATGGAAAGTGACAAAGCTCAAAACTAGATTCAAGACATAAGCTTGTTAATCGACATGAAACTCACAATAGTGTATCACCTGAGACACATGATATTGGCACACTAAATCAAACCCATTCAGAATTTCACAGCTTTAAAAAAATATATTTCTTTGTAAAACAGGTTAATTCGAAAGATCCACAAACATGCACAATGCAAAACAGAAATTTTAAATACATTGTTTCTGTATTCCAAGAACCTTTACTTTTTATATCCAAATATGAACGTTAACAATCAGCATTCATGTAGAAACTTGCCAACCACTTTTCCTTTTAAAACGAACAATAAACCACCATTAGGCTTACATTAAGTTTTTTATAATCAATATTTCTTTCCTAAGTTTATCTTATAAACTATCTGAACAGTAACTGTAACATAGCTCTAACTCCCGTTTAAGCATCTTGAGAAATATACAAACTGATCATGTTTGAAATGAAGAATTGGATGTCCATACAGTAATCAGCAATAACTGAATAAATTTTAATTCTGATTTTGAAAAACAGCCCAATTACCAGTAGCACACCGTGACAAGGTAGGCCCTGTACATAGAACTCACTCTATTCAAAGCAGGAAAGTTTGCAGAAATCTACCACGTTCTTAGTAGAGCCTAAATTCACTGAAGCATTGCTTACATTTGCAAATAAATATTTGCAGATGGGCTAAATCAGTGGTCCCCAACCTTTGTGGCTTGGCAGTCCAGCTGGGGAGGGGACTTGTGCAAGTTGAGCTGCATGCATTTGCGCCCGCCCGCTGGCCTGCCGCTTGCACAACCGAAGCTGCAAATAGGCCATGGTCCAGTAGTGGGCTGCTGCCCAGGAGTTGGGGACCCCTGGGCTATATTAATCCAGTGGATTAACTGGGCTAATTTTACATGAGCCACCTAGTTTAAAAGTAGCTCAATCTCTTATTTCAACAATTCTGAAGTTGCTTGTTTGGGTTTATTATGAGTTCATGGCTCTAGCAATTTCAGAACAGTCTTTCTATAATATCAATAATCTGTAAGTGGCACAAAGGGGCACACTCAAATCCATCCTCTCTCTATAGGATGTGAATTGAGATCTACATCCTTGTAGGCTACCATAGTTGTAGCCTGAGAATTCGCTTTTACTCAGATAGTAAGCTGAAGAGAATTTGCCCTTGTTTCTCGGGAAATCTAAATAGTCAAGAAAGCTCAGATCAAAACCAAACAAAACAGGAAAGTTAATTTTTGCCAATCAACAGGCATCAGCGTTTTTCTATTCTGATTGTGAAACTGGAACCCTTAGCTCTTCCTCCTGACCTTTAGCTGAAATTATCCAATTGTTGTTATTTTCTGTTTTCCTTATTAAGATCTAAAAACCTGCTTAAAAATACCTGATCTCACAATAATGTAGACATTAAGTCATGCATTAAAGGTTACATTCCACAGTTCTCACATGAGGAAAGATTGCTCAAGCCCTTATCATCAGACTTCTTGAACAAGCTGGTTTTGAAACAGCACAATATTTGACTGCAAAGTTCTTGAGGACAGTTCTGGCTATTTCAGGAATGCAATGTTATAAATAGTCACAGATATCATCACTATTTTTTTAACCTAATTCTAAGTAGAGAATTAATCATTTAATTAATTAAAGAGTCTAGCAGTCAGTTGAGTCAAGAAGAGCTTTGTAAAATCTAAGTTGTAAGAAATGGTAGCAATTAACACTTCTTTGAGACATATTTAATTACAAAAATCCAGACACAGATTATAAATTTCCTGTACAGAGGCCAAGAAATAGGTTTTTCCCCTCCCCCATTCTCCATAAGGACTGAAAATGGTAGGTAGTGTTTCTTCATGAACCTCAAGATACTGCTTGGTCCTCCTTGGGCGTGGTCTGTAAAAGAAAAATAAATAGCATTAGATCAGGACTATAATGACTATAGTTAAACTCTTTGAAAAATTATCTTGTAGGGTGCGCTTGCCCCGATTCTGGAAAAAATATTCTCCATACCACTTTATGGAGGTCCCTTCGACCAGTCCGCTCCCACAGAGAGGGCCTCCTTAGAATGCCGTCGGCCAGACAATGCCGGCTGGCGACCCCCAGGGGGAAAGCCTTCTCTGTGGCAGCTCCTGCCCTCTGGAATGACCTACCCCCCGACCTACGTACAGTTGTGGACCTGCGCCTTTTTCGCCGAGCCCTGAAGGCCCATCTATTCCGGCCTGGCGTAGTTTGATTATGTTTTAGTGGGGGTTTTGTATGGGGTGTTTTTAGAACAGGCCTGTTATTTAATTTGATTTTAGCTCAGAAACTATTTATTTATTATTGTGGTTTTTAGTATCGCCTGTTCACCGCCCTGAGTCCCGTAAGGGAGATAGGGCGGTATATAAATTTAATTAATAAATAAATAAATAAATAAATAAATAAATAAATAAATGTGGGCAGACACAATGACTGGACCTTTGCCTAGAAAAGGCTGTTATCAAAGCACCTGTAGAGTTTTTTCAAGGAAACAATACTGCCTAAACAGTGTCTCTGAAGATAGTTAAATGGAGCAAATAAGATTAAAGTCATGAGGATCCTCTAAGCCAGAGGTTGCCAACCCTCAGGCCGCGGCCCATTATTGGGCTTCAATCCATTTAGAACTGGACCGTGGAAGCAGCAGCAAGCGCATGCGCTACTCCACGTGCACGCGCAGCAGCCATACCTGCCACTTGTGCAAATGGAGCTGCGCACGCGCTTGTCTGCCACTCAAGCAGAACCATCTTCTCTCCACCCTCCACCGGCCTGCCAAACCAGAAAGGCCGGAGACCGCTGGTCTAAGCTTCAGACCCTCAAAGTCAAATTTCTCAAAGATCAGTCATATGTATTCAAATTACAGTCAAGAGCACTCTGAAAGCATATGTGACATCTTTCCTCAACAGTCCAAGGAAGAGCTGTAATACATACAACTGAAAGAAGCTGTAACAGAACCTGAGCAGTCTAGTGTTGGACCTTGAATTCTTTAAATCTCTAGGCCTACAAAAAGTAGCCAAATCAGGAAATGCAAAATTAGATAAGGACCAAGGCAAATGCTTGGAGAGGAACAGAAAATAAAATCTGACCTACCTGCCGCAGGAACTGCCTTCCCAAGTAGAAAGTTGCTGCGCTAGTCAGGTTCTTCCTGCTACCCACTTTGCACCGAATATAGCCATAAAGATTAGCTCCTTGCAATACTACACCCATAATTACCACTGCCTATAAAAGGAGAGGAAGATATGTGAGAGAACCAAAGCCTCACTGTTCCCCCAAGAATGAGCTTAGCAGGAACAAATGAACATTTTACTCACCAGCCACTTAACTTTGAAAGAAAATAGGGCACTGAAGGCAAAAATCACCCAGAGTAAAGGACATGTGATTAATCCTAACCAGAAGATTCTGGACTCTGCTTCTGAAATAGCTTTCCTCCCCTGAGCAGATGCCTAAAAATGAATGGTAGTAGTATTTTATTTACACTGTACTTTATTTTTTTAATTAAGCGTAAAGCAACATTATAAAAAGATTACTTTCGTTAAATACTGAAAAATCTCAGTGATGATAATACATTTTCTGAATCAGCCGAATCTAACTATTCTTTAAAGAAATCATGCAACAGAAAGCTTTATGTCTTTGGATTTCAGAGTGGAAACAGAATGAAATATCCTTTTATCAAAAAGGGGTATCAAGGGAGAGAGCCCTTCCTGACCAACGCAGCACCACTTTACAGAGCCTCAGCTATCCCTGTCACCCTGTGCTCTGCTGGCCTTGCCATGCCCAGCTGGCCTTCACTGTCTTACTCCAACTGCCCATACCACATGCCTAGTCTGGCTCTGTGTGAGGCAGCTGCTGGCTGCAACAGGCCTTTCTCCCAAGGCTGCTCATGATTTGGAGAATGGCATGAACAGCCTTGGGAAAAGGTCTCTTATAACCAGCAGTTGCCTCACACAAGGCAGGCCTCATCAGCAGTGGAAGATGGTGAAGGTCAGCTGAATATGGCAGAGGCATCTGGCCAGTTTGGTGCTTGAGGTGGCATTGGGCCCATTGGTGGTGCTGGCTGGCTCTCACTTCCCAAGGCCCCAAGCCACCACTTCAACCCCAGCCCTGCTGCTTCTGCCAATAAGTTTCGTTATGCAGGACGTTCAAAGGGGCAGAGATGCGGGGAGATAGGCAAAGGGAATTGAAGTGTCCCTGCTGTCATAAATGCAGGCAGCTATTGCCAAGTACCTGAATTCTGATCATGTAACCATAAAACTTCAGGAACTGGGTGTAAATACCATTAGTTCAGCATCGCTGTAACTTCAGTTGCTGAAACGAATGGTTGTAAAGTGAGAACTGTCTGTAAAGAACAATAAATATTGCTTAGGCAAGTTTTCATGTTATGAAGACCGAAGGGGATCAAATGTTTGAAAACTAATTGTAGTTAGTTAGTCAGGAAACAGACAACACAAGAACTACAGTTACTCATCTTTATTGTCATAGGATGTAGTGACAAAATCCTGGAAAGCCTGACAGAGTTTCTCTGTCCCTGTTATAGTCAAAGTGAAGTAATTTTGAGTTTCTTCCTCACCCTTATCTGTATTTCCTAGCTAAGATGTGTGTGTTTTTTGTGATGACTGTTGCTTATTCTTCTTCAAGGCTATCTTCATATTCCTGTTCAAGCCTGAAAGATTTATAAACTGAGACCATACCTTACCCTACCCTCAAACTCATTTGCATTGGCCTGATATATCTAAATATTTTCACGACATAAGGTTGAAAAAAGATTCTCAGCATGCCTAAAAACTGTTGCTTGTGTTTGGTTCTTTAAAGTAATTACAGGAACTCTAAAATGCATTGCTTGTATGATTTGATAGTTTGATCTTAGCTCATTCAATCATAATTTTTTAAAACAAGTTCAATTGTTTAATATCATTTATCTCATTCAAATAAACATATACTGTGCATCTTTTTTTGGCCCAGTCTCTAAATCAGAGGGTAAAGCACGTTATATTACAAATACTACCTTCAATAATTGTGCTGTGATTTGTGTGTAGTGACCTTGTATCCAATTCTGGAATTAAAAGTGCTCTAAGCTGTAGAGTACACCATTCACAGTCATTCCCTCAGCAACAAGGGAGATATTTACCTTCCTGGCTTCAAACACCCAGTGACTTTTGCCATCATCATCAACCTGGTTCCACCATCGGAGGCCAACCATCAACCTCCCTGTGATATTCTGGAGAGAGTTAAAGACAGCATGAAAGTGCTTCCTGCAACACCAATCATACATTTTACTAAATAAGCTCCCCCAAATGCCTCCACTGTTTTATGCACAAAATTTAACGAAACAAGAATCTCATTCCTGTTGTGCTGTTCAACAGTAGAACTATGGGCAGCTATTAGAGTCACAGTTCTAAGTGAGCTACCAATTGCTCAGCTTGCCCTAGTATGCCCCTGGGCTACATTCTCAGAAATCCTATTAAGTTTACTGCAAATAGCTGCTTGGCAAGCAAGTTATAATTTTACTAGTGACATGGAGACATGTTAGACTACTATCATGAATATAGGTTATATGCCTTCTGGTTATTTCAAAAGCAACAATAATAGTTTGCCATGTGTCTTCCTGCCCAAATAACTCTGGAATGTTTATAACAAGATATAAAACAATTACATGATGGAAGTGTTTTTTCAAACATATTTGTAATGTATTGTCAGGCATAAAAGTGCAATTATACATATTTAACAATTTGAATTTTCCTATCTCACTTCGACACGCTATCTAAAATAAGTTACAACAATGACAGCATGACCAAGGAGGACAACTAGTCTGTACAAGGGAAAGAGGCTTTTTTGTTGTTGTTCAGTATCTGTAATAATGATGAGTCCTAAGCAAGCCAAGAGACAAATCTAACACTGTTTTCCAATTGGAACATATACTCTACCCTCTTAAGCCCTTGTTCACTTAACACATAATCGGGCTGTATTAATTTGACTCTGAATTTAATATATAAATGTGCACAACATCCTTCTACAATGAAAAGTTTTTGCTTTTTCTTCTTTTTATGTTTTTGGCTGCATTCTGACTTCCATGAATGCAAAAGAACCATGCATGTTTTCCAGAGGATCTCCATCCTCCCAGGTCAAAAACTCTGTAGTAACTTCTTATGCTTCTATAAAGGTTAGGAGAATAAATATTAAAAAAAATTGCTGTCTACTTTGGTGGCAGAAACATCACATAAGCAGGACTCTGACAAAGTAATGTCCCAATCAAAATGTTAATTAAAATTTTTAAAAAGTAGCTATAAAGTGTCATAGAGAGCAAGCTTTCTGCATGTATATACAGGCATGGTAAAATGTCTATGAACAGAATAAAACATAGAAATAACCACTTTGTTATATTTGAATGCAAATGCAAACTTCATTATATGTTATGATGGAAATCACATTCTACACATGTTCCGATATAACTTTAGTAAAATAGCTCAAAAGAGCACTCTCCCTCCAGCTCATTACTTTGATCTCTGTACTTGAGGAGCAGAGAGAAAAGCAAGCTAAATAAAATCAAAATCAGTATTCTAATTTTGATTAATAGTACAGTTCCCTGCACTACCAATTTCTCTGATAACAAGCATTTTCAAGTATCAACATATTACAAAATGACTTACTTTCACTGCCCAAAAGTCACACGACAGAAGTAAAATGATTGTCACCATACAAGCAATATAGCTGTTGCTGAGCAATTCACAAAGTAAGTAGACAATTATTGCACTGACCCGGAAGAACAAGTGGAAAAAGGAAGCTATAGGGTGTCTGTAAAAGACATAGGAAGAAAATAATTTGGTTATCGATTTCAGTGTTTAATCTGGCCAAATCAAACTTTAGAATTTATGCCATTATTCCAATTTCATAAAGGCAACAATGTTCTTATTAGCATAACTATATTATTATGATTGGTCACACAGTCAGTCAAGTGTTTAGAGTGGATTTGGCATTTTTGTCCATCTACTGAGTCCTTCCCAAGGACCTTAGTTAGGCAGAAGTTGTTTAAGAGTATTAAAGGTATTATTGCAGGATGAAAACTATTATTATTATTATAAATGTGAACAATATAAATCAAACAAATTCTTTAACTTGAAAGACCATACTCCACAACATCATTTTCTTGCAAATGTTTGCTGAGGGTAAAGAGATAAGTAAATATTGCAGTTCATTTTATGTAAGCCTTCCCCTAGATTTCAGCACGAAAGCAGAATCTATATTAATGAAAATATTTTCAACCTCTACACCTACACAGGATTCTGCCACCACAGTTACTAAATCAAACTATATTTGTAAATGTTTCGTAAGAGAGTTAAGTCATGCCAGAACTTTTTTTTTTCCAACCATAGCCCCAAAAGCCTGTTAAGACATAGCAGCCTCTTACTTCCAGACTTACTTTATTCTTGATTTCCTGGGCTTTCTGGACATTTCAACTTCTCCATCAAAAAGCGAAACATCTTCTGTCTCATCATTACTATCCTAGAGAGATAAATACAGATTTCAAACATGGTTTTTTAAAAATATATACCCTTGTGCAACAATTCAAAAAAAAAACCTCCAACCTAGGCCATTGTGATAAAACTATAGGTGCCTGGAGGTGAAGATAAGGGGAAGATGATTAAACAAACATTCTGATGCAAGCTCCATCCCCTTTGAACATATGATGTGAGGTGGAATGCCACTATGATCCTCACAGAGTTATTATATGAGAAAAATAAGAAGCAGGAGTATTAGGTATGTTTACAGGCTTGACTTATATATATATATAAGAAATCAAGATAAAGTTTTATCAGCATCAGCATCATTCTGGTGAAAATGCCAGATTCTGTGGTGCTTCCGGATGAAACTGAGAAAATTACATAGAAATGAGGAACCAATATTTTGGTACAGTAATATATAATTTTACTTGAAACTGTTATTTTAAACTCTGATTAAAATAATAGCAACATAATTTAACTTTTTTATTTTAAAACTCTATAGCAAAACATGGGTCTATTTCTTGTTTAGTTAATGTCAATATAAAAAGGAATGCAACAGATTAAACAAAAAAATTATTTCTTTTAATAAGAGTAGTTATTCTACATTAAACTAGAAAATATTTCATGGGCCCTTCAACAAGATTTCTAAAGCAGTTTTCAGGAAGGTGTACATTCTTGAAACTGACACCATGCAATGTTAAAAAGCAGATGGGGGACCATGTTTAATTATTTGCTATTTGAAGCCAATACCAATGATGCCAAAATCTGTATTACACTGTCGCCCTCAGAATATTTGTTTGTCTAATCCTCTGTTTACTAATTAGCAATAATTCTTCAATGCAGCATTTGGGCCTTATTTCTGCACACTATCTTTTCCTTAAAAATCCTTTTAAAGGTGTATGGGGAGATCACACTCCTTGTCTCACCATCACTGCAACCATTTACATACTTATTTACTTTATATAACTTGGTAGCTAAAAAGTGAATAATCATAGTCTTCTTTGTACATAGGTGGAACAAACATGTTTATGAATTTACTGTAAGCATTATCATTGGTATCATTGGTAAGACTGGGGCAAAAAATAAACTCTGGTTATTGGATTTGTTATCGATTTCTTAGCCTTCAATCAACCAATATAATTATTTCAAAGAAAGAATAAAATAAGTGATCAAAAAACAGCACCACAAAGAAAACATCAATTTTGATGATTTTCTATGAATGTGTATATAGCATTTTAGCATACCATTATTAATAAGCTAAAAAGACTTAAAACCTGAGCTAAGAATAACCTAAAATTAAGGATAAAATCATGGCATTGTTTAAAGCTAAAACTATATCCCTAATGAAAACCAAATTAACAGAATTCTGAAAACATTCTCCGATATCATTGTTCATAATGCTCTGATGTTAGTAAAATTTTACATTTAGAGCTGTCAGATATATTTAAGGTAACAATAGGATACTTGTATCCCTTTACTGCACATCAGTATTTCTTTCTGAGAATCTCTAGCCTCAGTTAGCAGTTGTTGCTGCAGGGAAAATTAGAAGTGAATTCCAAGTTCATTGCTTTGAGCTTGTGAGTGAAGGGAGGGTATAACTTAAATATTAAGTCCATTTCTTCATTAATGAATTATAATGATAGTACTTTGGTATTTTTGTATTTGTTTTTATTAGGCTGTTAGCCGCCCTGAGTCCGCAAGGAGAAGGGCGGGATAAAAATACAATAAATAAATAAATAAATAAACCTTCAGGGCCATCCACCCAATTTGGGGAAAAATAGACTTATACTCATAACTGATCTTTCAGAATGATTGTGGGATGACTCTAGAAGATATTATAAATCGCAAGTGGAACATATACCTAGTTGCATAACTACTAAATGAAACTACTCTAAGAATAATGTAATCCTGCAAACAACCTGCTATTCGTGCGTTATCTTAGGGGCACCTTACAATATTTGAGCTAAAAATGCAGATGACCAGTAGGCAACAGCAATCGTTAGAGTTCGCTATATGCTGCTGTCTTGCTGACGTCGGATTTTCACACCCTAGTAGTCCTAATCTTAACTTTTTGCTAGAGTTCATCAGAGGATTTTACTTCGATATTACCCAATTCCACTCCAATTATGCCCACATTTTAATCGCCTGGGAGCCTTAGAAATACAACTCCTCCACTCACACCCAAATTAAAAGCTATATACAAAAACATTTAACAGTTGGGGGGCAGGGACAGAAAGAAATGCTTTGCGAGCATAGCCCAGACATCGCAGGAGAAGGAAGAAAGATGAGAGCAAGAACCAAGCTGGTCTTCCCCTCTCCTAACAAAGCAGCTACAACTTGTGTAGCTTAGGATGGGTTTCATCTAGCAAGATGTACTCATTTTCCGCAGCCACGACCTTGGCTTGAAAGTCCTCCACCAGGTCCTCTTCCAGCTCACCTCCCTCTCCAATATTAAAAAGTCCCTTCAGCCCCGAAGTGGGAAACCCACACAGCGTCCCCGACCCAAACGAGGAAATAATAGCCCCTTAGCTCCCACCTGCCGCAACATTGCTTCCGCCTTCTGCCACGTCACAACCGACTCCCCAAGCAAAGCCGTCTACGACATCAACGTGCGACGGACGCCAAGATATGCGTCCAATTCCAATTCCAATGGAAAGCCGTCAACGTTGACTGAGAGATATAGGAAAATATAGAGCGCTCATCTCAGTTTACGATTAGATTATCTTCATCCCAAGTAAAGTAAGAGAGACTTCTCTAAGCCATGTTTCTCAACTTTATCAATTTTAAGATGTTTGGACTAAAATTGTCAGAATACCATGCCGGCTGTTGCTAAGGTTGAGAAACTCTGCACCATAGGATATCCCATTATGACTCTCTGGAGAAAGTCAGGATTTTAAAATGGATAAGATAGGGGAAGTGTAACTTGGCATTCAAAATGAAACATATTGCAATTTAATTGTTCTATTCTTTTAGCTCGTAAGCCTTAAGAATGGGGCTGCCGGGACAGTGTTTAGCTTTAATATAGATTATGTGTTGTGCAGCTTTTGGTTCAACTCTCAAAGACTGTTCTAATATCTCCCGAAAAATTAGTTCATAGAGATGAATAATCCGCACAGCAAAGGGACACTGCCCAGGATGTTCTCAGGAGCAGTTTTTCTTTCAGATTTTTCTAGTGATGCCGCCCATCCCAAGGTTAGGCCGGGATCTTGGCTTCTATGTATCCGAAGGAATCGGCAATTGTGCAGATTGAAGAGCAGCATGAAAATTAAGGGCACTTATCAAGAATTTGCATCATTCCATAATTAGGTTTGCACCTGTATCGCAGACTGGCAGCTGAGCCCATTTATTTCTGGATTCATCCTAACGTTGCAGTTTTTTGAGGAAAGTGTGCCCTTGAGTCTGTCTTCACTCCTGACAACTGCCTGGAACAAATCCCTGCAATTTTCTTGGTAAGATTTTTGGAAACGGGTTGCTCCCTAAACATTGCAATAAAGATTGTTTCCATTCCACTATAAAGCTCTGTACAGTCTCCGGGCTGGTCATTCTCCAATTGACAGCAACCTTTTCTTCTTAAACTAACCTCTCTCCCTTTCCTGCAAATGTATAGGATTTGTAATAGCATGCCAAGACTGGATTTCATCAGTATTTTAAATACAACTAAGTATACAGACTTAGAAACTTTCCAGGTCTCCCTCAGCTTTTTTTTTTTTTTTTACTGCAAAGCATCAATGAAAGCACTGAACATGATTTAACAATGTGGGTGGGAGGAGGGCCCTGATAAAATCAATCTGGCTATATTTTTAGAGTGTTGGATGGATGGCCTCTAGAATCTTCAAGGACACTGACAGATGTAACAACCCATTTTTGTCTCTTTCTGTAATAATCTTGCTCCATATTTGTATTTCCCATTATCTTCTGTGAAGAAAACAGAGATGGATGTCTCTGTGAAAGATCTCAGTAATGCAAAATAAAAATGTCATAACAATACAATAGTGAATGTTAAATACTTGAGCTTATTTTTTTTCTAACAATCATTGCACTAAGTAAGTATGTGGAAGTCCATAAGACCCATCTGCCAATACAACCTACTGGCAAAATAAAAGGTTTTTTTTTTATATAGGACATCCCACTATAATGCTTACAAATGATGTTTTTGTGTGTGCTACCCACTGCATACTTGTGAAACATGAGAAAATAAACTTGCCTTTAAATATTTACTATTAATAATTATATGGTTCAAAAATATTTAACTTTCCTATTATATTTTTCTGTCCATGGCTGCTCTCAAAATAGTTTGCTTCATTCTTCCAAAACACATGATTTTAACATTATTCTTAAGCATGATTTGCAGGCAAAATCTTTGAATTTGAATTGTTATTTTAAGTTCTTTCCATAGCTTTGAGGAATGTAGCCAAATTAAACTACATGCAAGGAACAGGCGCAAAGGCTATAGTGATGGCTGACCTGATGCAGTTAAGCTGAAATTCAATCTTTCCTGCCAAAAGCCTCTGCAATATTTGGGGCCAGATGACGGTAGAAAGCACCCATGCTAAAATATGTTTAACTTCCATCTTACCTTTTTCAATAGCATTTGCATCTCCCTTCCCCATTGCCCCATCTAGTCTGTGAGGTTGGGTGACCTGAAAAAATGTAAATGAGAACCTGGATCTCTCCAATCCAGACTAATACTTTAGCTTTAATACCATCCATCCATTTTTTTCCCAAATTGTTATTTTTGTGGCCATTGTTTTTCCTTCTGATCAGCTCAGAGTGATGTACAATGCACTGCAATGTTGTATCCCAAGTCCTACCCAATTTTTGACTGTGTCCCAAGTCCTACCCAATTTTTGAATGTGTGCCTAATTTTTGATTGCATGCATGCTTCAAAGGGACAGAGCTTTGACAAATGTAGCAAGAACCTATAGATCAGTGATGGCGAACCTTTTAGAGACCGAGTGCCCAAACTGCAACCCAAAACCCACTTATGCATCAGCGGGTGCCGGGTGGGTGTGGCCCACTGGGTGGATGTGGCCCATTGGGTGGGCATGGCTGCGGTGGTAACGGCAGACTGGGTGAGACTAAAAAGTTCAATCAATCAATTCCAACTTTGCAAGAACTTTTTTTCCCCGCAAGAAGTTGAAATTGACTGACTGATTGAATTTTATTTTTTTTTTGCACACGGCGGCGGAGGCCTAAAGCGAAAAGGTTTTATAAAACCCAGCTGAAGGCCTAGGACTGGGGCGACGGCGCGAGTGCCCACAGAGAGGGCTCTGAGTGCCGCCTCTGGCACCCGTGCCATAGGTTCGCCACCACTGCTATAGATGCTCCTGTTATTTTATAACAGCTTCCCTCTCCCCTCAGGTATCTGCTAACAAAAAGGTATTGCTGGAAATGTGATTCAGTTGCTCCCAAGGAGCTTTTTATGTGAGAAGAAGGGTCACTAACTTAAATTTTCTGTCTAGGACTATATACAGTACTTCTACCCTGCTGTGTCATTTTTGCAAATTATAAATAAAAACATTTGATTTGATCTCTGTTCTGTTTTGCAGCTAAGAACAAAATCTGTAAAGCAAAGACTTACCCTATAAGAAAGTACAGTACAAAACAATACTAATTTCAAGTTCTTAAAAATATTTTGTAAAGATATAATTTTGATAACTTTTATAACTACACAGTGAAACAGTTACATTAAGATATCAGCTAAGTAAGACACCTCAGGAATGCACACATATAATTTCTGAAGCAAAATTTACAAAAGGTATCATCAATCTTTTAAATAAACCTGCATGAACAGAACGGTAACTTTAAAATACAAATGTTGCAAACTGGAATTATTTTGGGAAAGGGAGGAAAACTCAAGAGTCCCAATTTTTGAAAACAAAGGTCTAATCGATATAGTACAGTTTGTCACAGTCTCCCAAAAGAGGGAAATAGGGCAAAGTTTCAGCAGAGGAAATCAAGAGTACCTGGGCCAGAATTTTGCATTTGTTTTCAGGGTTTGTCAGTTGTATTAAAAAAGTTAGTCTCAAATGAAAACATTATCTCCAAGTTCAGGAGCAGCAGTTCTACCCTCCTTAGTAAAGTCATCTATAGGAAGACCTTTAATTTTCCTCACCCAAGCATTTTTACACACTTTTTCTCTATTTGCAATAACTTTTGTCTTGGTTGCCTGATACTCTGCAATCTTAGCTTCTTCATATTCTTTCATTTGTTGTGTAGTCAGAAGTCGAAACCCAGAATTATAACGATAAGGATTTACATTAAGGGCATGGAAAAATTTTCTGCGCCGTGAAGTTGCATTTGTATCAGGTTGGGCAATCTTCATTCGTGGTATTTTGATGGATTCAACTGAACTTGTAAAGCCACCAATGATATTACTCTCAGCAGCAGCAGATGAGATCTTAAAATAAGCTTTTTTTCTTGACAAACTGCTGCAAGACTTGGAACGTGTGATAGAGGGGGGAGGAATGAAGGATTTCGCATTACCCCCAAGCAAAGAATTCTTTGTGTTGAGCTGTAGTATTTTGGTTTCATAAGGTGAGGAAATCTTTTCCATACCTAAAGTGCCACCAGCAGCCTTTAGTTGTTTCACTTGGGTTGCTAGATCTATTGCCTTGAACTTTGAACTTTGAGTAGATAGAGATGATCTGGGCAGTTCTTTCTTGGGCTGAATAGGTTCCCAAGCATCATTAATGTTCATGTTGTATGCCATATTGGCACTGACATCATCATGTTGGTAGGCATGGTGTACTGTACTGACAGTGAGGAGTATCTGATCATTAGATATGGGACCAATAGGATGCCTCTTCTTTATCTGATTTAACAAAGCCTTGGTATTCTGGGCAAATGAGGAAGGGGCTGGAGCTTCTGATGCTAATTCCTCATCTGTTTTAAAAAAGAAAAGAGAGGAGTTTAAAGCCTAAAATACTACCTATTGACATCAGAACAGAACTTGAGGACAGAAAGCAGGGGCAACTCAGCAGAAGGCCCCTAACCTGGTCTTCAAAAACTGACATAAAAAGGTATTCTAGAATTAGAAAAATCAGAAGCTTTATTGAAAACCCCAGGAAACTGTTTGATTTATTAATTCAATGAACCAATGTGTCATCTTAATCACAGAGGATTACGTTTTAAAAACATCTGATAATTGACAATAAAAATAAACACAGAAACCATCAACAGTAATAGCCAATGGCAGGAAGAAAAAATAAATAAAACCCAATCACAATCATACGACAGGGATCCAATATCAGGGATCAAGTCATAACTCATCCTGTCCCAGGGTCTATTGAGTGCTGTATCTGGGCTGATACTTGCCAAAGCAACTCTCCTAACAGTTTCCCCAAATATCTATTTTTGGGAGAGTAATAATTTGCAAATCATAATTGCATTCAATGAGCACTTACCTATACTAAGCTTATGGTGAAGCTGATTTCCAACTGAGCATACATTAGATCAGTGATGGCAAACCTTTTGAACTTGGCGTGTCAAAAATCTGGAAAATGCCTGACTTGATTCTGCTGATGTGTCACATCCCACACCAAAACAAAAGAGAAACAATTCTCTATCTCCCCTCCATCTAGGCTACCTTGAACAATGACACTTGACAGTAGCACAAAGGCTAGGCCTGAAGTCAGGGCCTGGGCTTTGACTTCAGTCCTAACACCACTGCTGCAACTGAAAAAGAAAACTTGCACCATGCCCCAAAGCCTGTGACTCTTGGGGAACAGTGCAACTGCACCATAGGCCAGCACTTCCAAGCATGCCCCAATGCTTGTTATGGATGTCTCGTCTGAGTTTTTGTAATGTTTCACAGTAGGTTTCTGAACTGATCGTCGAACCACGCTCCATGAACTTCATTAGCAGTACATCTTTGGCATCTTCACATTTGGAGGGATTTTTTATGGCACCACTTCCAGTGTGGTGTTGGTTCACGATAATGCTCGCCTGCACACCGTTAGACGCACCCAAGAACTTTTGAAGCAGTTCTGTTGAGATGTTTTTGATCACCCGCCCCATAGCCCAGATTTGGCGCTGGGCGACTACAAGTAAGGAATTTCAAACCTTGTAAGATGTTATGACAAGTGCCTCAATTTGAATGGCAATTATATCGAAAAGTAATGTAATGTTGTAGTTTTCTAATGCGTATAATAAAAGTTCTCTATCTGCGAGTGTCTATCATTGATAAGCAAACAGAGTTTTATTTCCAAATTTTCCTTGTACATTACTCTAGACCTCAGTCAGATTTTCATTTTTGATAAAGCTAGAAAGCTTTAAGCCTTGTGAAAACCAGGCAGAAATTCAACTGGACTCTTGATTTCTTTTGTCATTTTTTAAAGTGTATCTATATTCAATTTTAAATACAATGTGTACTTCTTGTGCCAAATTCTCTCTTTAGCGTTGTAAATGAGAATACTGAATTTCTTATATTCACAGTGCTGCAAAGTTTGGTAAGTAATAAAAAGATTTATTTGGCACATAGCTCAAACTCATATCATTTTATTTATAATTCTAAAAATTTTCTTTTCATTCCCATTATATGTTGCTGGATGCAGGGAAGAATATCAATTTGGAGTGAATGGTTTGTTTGGCGATGAATGGGGACAGCACACATCTACATGGAGGTGAATGGAGAGAAAGAATAGGTACAGAGATGGATGAAGATGAGGCTACAGCAGAAGGGCTAGGCCAGGGGTAGGCAACCTTGGTTCTTTTATGACTCGTGGACTTCGACTCGATTCCTGAGCCAGCCATGCTGAGGGGAAAAGGAGAGGTTTCCAAGCTGAGCCATGCTGGCTCAGGAATTCTGGGAGTTGAAGTCCATGAGTCATAAAAGAGCCAAGGTTGCCTACCCCTGGCTAGGTGAATGGAGTGAAGGGAGGAATAAAGTTACCTTCCAAATCTTTTAGCCAACATTTTTTTTTCCATTTTAAGGGGAAGAATTCAAAAAGGAAACTATCTGGTTATAGGAAGATGTGGGGTGAAAAGGTTATCCTAAAGGGGTTTGATGAACGCCTCCAATTTTGACTTGCAAGACAGGACATGATGCTTAATACCCCCTGCTTCTTTAAGAGTATTTTCCATCATTAGCTGAATAATTAATAACTTTAGATTTGCACAGAAATCCTAGCTTATGGAATAAAAATATACAGAGCAGAATAGTCATCGTTTCTAGTTGCCTTTGATTTGGGGAAATCAAATAAGTCTGTGCAGACTTCAAGCTAATTTTCCCATTTTTTTAAAAAAAATACCCCACCTTGGTAAGAAATTGGGATATCATGACAGTTTACCCATTTTTTTTTTACTTTCTTTAGTTCTGCCTATAAATTAAGAATGCAGCTTATTCTTTTACAGTACTAATCAGTAGCCTAAAGGTGGATATCAGTAACTGTTATTACTTTTAAAAATAATACTAAAAAATTCTTTACCAGAAGTAACTTTGATTATTGTTGAAGACCGCTGTTCCTTTAAGGTTTGATGAGCAAGTACAGAGAGTCTGTGCTTTTGGTATGGATCCAGGATCATGGCTGTCTTATCTTCCCTCTTTCGGGGTAAAGGAGTCTTCACGATTTCATAAAGGAGGGCTAGAAGAGAATCACATGGTTAGCAATCCAAAAATGTGATACAACAGAATGCTGTGGAATAATTCTAATTAAATATGGCCTCATTAGGTTAGAGGGTTAATTCCACAGGGTGATTTTGTAGAGCAATGAGACTATATATCAGTGGTGGTGAACCTATGGCATGAGGTGGCACTGAGCCCTCTCTGTAGGCACACGTGCCATTGCCGCAGCCTTGCCTCTCCCTGCGAACCCCTCCTCACCAGCAGACCCCTGGAGGAGAGTCACCCCCGAGCGTGGCCCACGCAGCGCGGCACAGCCAAGGACATGGCAGCCAGGCAGCGTAGACAAGACACGCCCCATACAGTTATCCTGTTTCGTTGCAGAATTTTATAGAAGACGAAACATAGGTTTCATATCTTTAGCTTGGAATTTATTTTATCTTACCTTGTCTGTGTTTTTCCCCCATTAAAATATATATTACAGTACAGCAAAATAAAAATATCTATACAATTGTTTGATTGATAGCCCTAAGAAACTGTCTGGAGGCATCTCTAGCCCCTCTTATAATTCCACTGTAATTTATTAAAACTTACTGGAATATTCCAAATGAGAATTAAACAGGTATAATACTTAGTATAAATAATGGGACATTATAGAGTACATTAAGTGCAGAGCCAGGGTGGCATAGTGATTAGAATGCAGTACTGCAGGCTAATTCTGCTGACTGCTGGCTGCCAGTAGTTTGGCAGATTGAGTCTTACCGGCTCAAAGTTGACTCAGCCTTCCATCCTTCCGAAGATGGTAAATGAGGACCCAGATTGTTGGGGGCAATATGCTGATTCTGTAAAGTGCTTAGAAAGAGCTGTAAAGCACTGTGAAGCCGTATATAAGTGCTATTGCCATTAAAGCTTAGAATAATTACTTTTGCAGACATAGCAATTGTCCCAAAATATGTGCAACTGCATCACCTTACTTATGTTCATTCAGAACTGATTCACAGGTAGATAGAATTTGTATTGCCTCTGGCTGGCAAAAACAGCACACTAGTTATCATGTGATTTTTTGAACTCTATAGTTCAGTGTATATGTAATGAACTGAGTGTATTTTTCACTTTAACATAAGATGGAAGAAGAGTCAGGGCAATCATATCACCCTTTCATTTCCTTCTAAGTGCAATGTGCAAAACGCACACTACATACTTGTAGATGGTATTTATCTTATTGATCTGAAGAAAAGACTACCTGTTGACCAATCCTACATCACCCTCTGCTCATCCTGACAAAATTGTTGGCAGAAGGGATTCTTCTTGCCAATGTGATATACAGTAGATACATACATATGCATGCAAACACGTACATACCTGGAACACCTTTGGATAATCTTGTGGCATGCTGGGAAATGTAATAGGAAAGCACTGTGTCATCAACTTCTCTGTATAGCTTCCAATTTTTCTTTCTGGCGCGTTTCTCCCGCACAGATTTTGAAAATGGAGAAAGCTTTATTTGGGTTGGTATGTCATGAAATTTGCTCGTGAGTGTTTGGTTAGGTATTCTATCAGAAGTCTGATTATGATCCCATTCTACTTCTTCAAACTGGAACAAGACTACACTTCCTTCTGCATTGATCAATAATCTAGGGAAGAAATTGGATCAGTGGGAAAACATGATGAAATCTGTCCACCGATTCAAGAAAATGATTTGTAATGAAGTGTCTTCAGGTTGCTAACACAACTGCTCTTCCTTGCAATTAGGGCCCCCCAAATCTATTATTTAAAATTAGAAGATCAACAATAATAACAATCATTGGAAGGGGAGGTTGGTCACTGCAAAATGAAGGGAAGGTCTTTTTTTTCCTTTTTCTTCCTTGTCACAATCTAAATGAAAAATATTCCTCAAAAGCTGTTTTGTCAAGGGCATTTCCAATACTTTTCTTGAAGTACTGATAGCTTTGGATGATTTTACAAAGAAAACAGTTGGAAGAAAGGGCTAAGCTTTCCATCTGCTGCATTTTTTATAGAATTAAATAGGGATTCATTTATAGCTCACTTTTTCATAAATTGTTTTATAAGGCAGCTACAAAAATGAGTATATAAAACCAGATTGCTATGTGAGTCACTTTAATACAATAGCAGTAACATATAAAACATATCACCTTGGTAGATTTCAGGCTTGTCTCCCCCCCAAAAAAAAGATTTTGATATCAAAGGCTATCAAGTAATCAGTTAATATTCTAATCAGGGAAATCTTTTTTTTAATTAATTTTTATTGAAGACATTTTTACAGATTAAAAACAATACAATGTTTTTAAAAAAGAGTAAGAAATAAAAGAAAAAAGAACAAAAGAAAAAGGATATATAAAGAAACAGTTAATTTTCTTTATAGAGATTGTAAATGTATTGATATTGATTTTTCACTTCAGTATTAATATTTAAATTCCTTGTATCATTGTGTATATTTTAATCCATTTTTTTCTTTTTTTACAAATCCTTCGAGCATTATAAAATGTCCATTCATGTTTACCATATTTCCAATATAAGTTTGAAGCACCTTTATACGTTCTAAAAAGTTTTTCTGATGTCATGTACCAACATAGCATTTTACATTCTCTTTTAAATTGTAACAAAAAGTGAATTTTAGTCCTTCCAACCATATTGTTTACCATTGATCCATCTGTATAATTGAAGTACTTAGCCCATTTTATCATACACTCTTTAATTTGTTCTTCCCGTTTCAAATTTCAGTAAAGACATATATTTTAGCAATTAAATGTATAATGTTCATCATTTTCACATAATTCAGTTTCAAATTCTGTCTTAAATTGTTCAGTTCCTAATGTCCTTTTGTCTACTTTAAATCTTTCTTTTAACTCTACAGATGAAAACTATTGGAAACTAAATCCCTCTGTGGTCAATTGCTCTGTTGACTACATGTTATATTCTCCATGTTCTTGTTTTAATAACTCTCAATATGTTAACCATTTCTTTTTGCTATTTCACAAAAGGTATTTTCAGGCATAGCCTGGGTTTGTATCCAGTGGTGGGATTCAGCCAGTTCGCACCACTTCGGCAGAACTGGTAGCTAATTTTTTGTTGCCCAGGCCCAGAATGGACTTCTGGAAGCATCCACACAGAGAACCGATTGTTCATATATTTGAATCCTACCACTGTTTGTATCTATTCTATATCCTCAATAAGTGTAATGATTTTTAAAATATACACTAACCTTACCTTTATCATATTATCAAAAATCATGCTGTCCATATCTCAGGTTGTGCTCTTTTAGTTTTAAAATTCTCTTATTTCTCAGTAACATCCATTATTTTATTCAAACCAAACAGCAGGGTGCAGAGTGCAATTTTAGATTAGGCAATCCCAGTTCTCCTCACTCCTTTGCATCCTGAATAAGTCTTCTTTTATTTCTTCCCATATGAATCTAGCTATATCTTTTTGCCATTGCTTAAATGGAACATCAGTTGACAAAAATGGTATTGTTTGATACAAAAACATCATTCTAGGCCAGGGGTAGGCAACCTCCAATTCTGGGAGCTGAAGTCCACGAGTCATAAAAGAGCCATGGTTGCCTTCCCGTGTTCTAGGCAATACATTCATTTTATCACAATGACAATTTTGTAATTTTGCCCATCTTAACATATCCTTCTTGAATTCCTTCTTGAAACCTTAGTATAATTAGTTTGAAATAACATACAATTCATTTTATTTTTTTCTCAATATGAAAATCTCTATCTCATTTTTTACCAGTTTTTGCTCTTCCATCCTCCTTTTAGTTAGCATTTTCTCATTATTAACTTTAAAATCCTGCTATCACAACAAAATTGTTTAATTTTTTCATTAATATTGCTATTCTTTCCAAAGGGTCTTCCAAAATTATCACCAAATGCCATAATTTATATGCTCAATCTTCTCTCCAGCAATTATCTCATCCTGTCTTATATCTCTAATCAATACTCCAAGAGTTAAAACAAAGAACAATGGTGATAAAGGATATCCTTGTCTTGTTCTAATCAGGGAATTCCAAAGCCTGAAAGAACCTCTAACCTTCTCCCCACCAAATATACAGTACTTCAGCTTGTTGTGGGATGGAAAGTCCCTTCCCAAAGATCTGAAACCAGGAAAATCTGAAGAACGGTTAAACTGGTCCTAAATATCTTTCCCCATAGCTACATTTTCCATAATGTGCACATGAGATGTAAATATGTATTTGTAATCTGTAAAGGTAAGAGAGACTTCAAATGAAATTGGATGGCCTATTCATATTAATAATTAGTGTAATATTGCTGCACTATCATGATGGTTATCTAAGGTATGCGCCTTGTCAATTCTGTTAAAGGAAGAGTTGTATTTTTAATTTAGTTTGGAATACATTATGATTTTCCCCCGTTTCCCTCAAAGAAAAAACAGTGAAGAGAAAACAATAGAGAAAAACAATACAATGAACACAGAATTCAAGAATTCAGAAATCTACAATTGTTTTCTTTGGAAATAACAGCTATTGAACGGGAACAATGTTTAGCTATTTTTGAAATTCTGTAAAAAGTATTGTGGAAGCAGAAAAATCCAAATTGTCCTTCAATTTTACATGAGAAGATTGAACTCTGGAACTTTTTATAGAAGGAAGCAATAAATGAAAGATTCCTCAAAGGCTCCAGTTTAAGTTACATTGATTTGTTTTCTTTAGTTATTTTGTTTGAAAGTGTACACGGAGGGTCAATGCATCATTAATAGTCAGAGTTGAAAAATATGTGCCTCAGAAGTAACACCCACCAAGTTTAATTAAACCTACCTTTAAGAATCTATATAATTCAAGACTACGTTGCTCAGGGCAGGTTGGATTCATACAATTTCCATATATCTCTTCTTTCACTACGTTATTACTGGATTAGGAAATAAGAACTTTTAACATACCTGTTTTCTAAAATACAGAAGGACACCACTGGGTCACCTCTGCTGTTTGCTCTCATAACCCTCAGACAGATTCCAGAAAAGAAGTTAAAAATACGTATCTTCCCATCAGCACAGCCACTGATGACTCTGAGATAAACAAAGGCCAGAGATAGAACCTCCCTATAAACAAGATCAGCAATTAAAAACAAATGCTTATCTTTTTAGTAAAGTTGATATATTGTATTATTTTAAAGTAAATTTCAACGCAGTAATGTTTATTTAATATATTTAAAATTATCAACAATTATTTAAAAAGCCTAAAGTATTGAAAGAAAAAAAGGAAAAATTTCTTCAGTATTAATTGCCATCTAGAACATCAATATAAGGATAGGCTTAACTTTTCATCCAAAGTTGAGTACAAATTTTTTTTTTTACTTAAATGTGCAACAGAGACAGAAGAAACTCGATGATAAAATGGACGCAAAATTTTAGATTATATTCTGAAATGGCTTCCTAATTTACTGCAGGAAAAAGAGATATACAGCGCAATCAGACTTGCAAGACTGATGTCAGCCTCACTAGATAGAATAGATCATAAAATTAACTCCACAGAATGGCTAAAGCTACTTTGAGATTGGCCACAATAACAGAATCTTCCAAGTCTGATTGTGCTAATTCCCTAATTCACTGAGATAAGGGTCTATGTGAGCTACTTCCAAATGTTATTGGATGTTCTGGACTTAACAAAAATGCTTTAGTATCGTTTGCCTAGGCAACAACACCTGCATATCTGTTAGCATCATCTACCTTACTCTGTACACATGTATGTAACACATACATATCCCCTTAGATGCTATCTATAATTCTGGCCTGCCCAGAGTCTGTCTTGAGTCCAATTCTGATTTTTCAGGTTCATCCTTGCTTCTTTTATGAATAATCCTCCAGTAGCTGTCCAAACTCAGTATTTTGAAATTAAAAAAATATTCAAAGTCACTTGTCCTCACAAATCATTCTAAGAAGAAAAATGATTGGACTACTGTACTAAGAAAGCAATTGCTAGAGAAAAACTTGGAATGCCTAGAGTGAAAAAATAAATACCAAAACAAACTGAATCTCTTAAATGAAAGCATTCAATGTATATTATGTGGGTTAACTAGGGAGATGCCTGAATTAGGAATTTAAATGCTAACAACAAAAGGAGCAATAAATCAGAGTAGCAAGGAAGCGGGATGCAGAGAAGAGATTATATCATTTTGCTGAAACAAAGTGATGATAAAAGAATTATCTCCTTCCTGTTTAGAGACCAATTAGTTATCAATATTATATGAGCTGTTCAAGTGTGAAAGTGAAAGGCAGGGAGATTCTAGTCAATGATCTCTCAGCTATAATATATTTATATTGTAATACAGATTTACTGGCGATGGCCTCCATTTAATACTCCTATATTGCAGGCCTCTTCTTCCATCACAACCATATTCAGTCAGGATTGGCCTAATCCTTGAATCACATGGCTTCTGAATTAACATCTGAGCCTGTTCCTGTTTTTCTCATCTGACTGCATCTCTCATTCAGCCAGAATGAAGATAATTTCCTTCTTGTCAGATTATCTTGCCCAGTGGTTTCAAGATTTATCTGCCTCTTTCATGGTTTCAAAATATTTCTCCCAGTGGTTTCAAAGAACAAAATGGTTCTTTAATCGAGTGATTGGTAAGGCTTAAAATGCAAAATGTATTTTATATTAAAAATACTTACTGGGGGTGTCTGAAAGCCATTAGACATCGCTTGTGTTTTCCCAACATGCTCCAGGCCAAAATATATCTATCATTGCTTCCTGTTACAAGATGCCACTCATCAAATGACAAACATTTTACAGGACCTCGGTGACCTTCTAAAACCTGTAAAAGGAGGAGGAGGAACGGGGAGGGGGGGAGGCTTCTCTTTGTGCTCTTTTAATATACAGTACTTTCAGGCATTCTTTGATTGTGGCTGTTAACTTTGCCAATAAATAATACTGTAAAGCTAAAAGTATGAAAGGCTTTCCATAGATTTCTTTTGCTAACCTCCCCCCTTCCAAATATCACTAAGACTAGCCTCATTATTGGATTATAAAATAACCAATGTAGTATTGAGTTTTTTCCCTGCTCAGAAGTATATTGTATAAGAAGCATTTCTAAGGCTTTGAATGATTACTATTTATTGTGTGTAAAATGTTTATCAGGTATTCCTTGTATAAAATAAAAAAAAATGTTAGATGTAAGGTCCAGTAACAAATCCTTAAACTGGAATAAGAGAGTATCAATCAGTGTATAACTGGTATAAATACCAGTGTAGACTGGTATAAATACTAATGCTGTATAACAATGGCCATAGGCATCTCTTTCCCATCACAATGGTATTTCAGTTAGAGTTAATAAAAAATATCCCCAGCAGGTGTCTCATGAAGTGAATTACACATGCTTATTTCCACAGGAATGGATGTTCCACATAAAATGTAGGTTTGGGAAGAACAAGTATTGCTAAAGAATAATGAGCCCTATGGGTAGGCATATTAACTACTGACTTTGCTAAAGAAAAAAATAGAGAAGATAAATTAATACGTTTGATTTCTCTTTGAGCCGGCCTTCCAGTTGCTCTGATACCAGAATGAAATTCTGGCTTTTTTTCTCCTTAAGTATCTTTTTTTTTGTTTGTCTATTTTGTAAATTCAGGAGCTAACATTTTGGTCCTATAATATGTTAAGCTTCCAAGATGAAACTTAAAAAAACTTTTAACTTGTTTTTGATAATCAGCTCACCAAGTTTTTATTTATTGGGGGGGGGGGTTGTTTGTTTGCTTGCTTGCGAACTTTTTTTGCATAAGAAATCCTAGATTATCATGGGAACCTCAAAAACTCTACAAATAGGATCCCAACATTATTTCCAAATTACTGATTTATAGGATGTTATAGAAGTATCCAGCCAGCTTTGTGATAAATAACAGTAATGAAGACAGACTTTATACCACTTTAAAGGGGACTGAGCATGATTTAAATTACTAGTGGAGAATTGACTCATCTCTCCTTGGCATTTCTAATTTATGGCATGATGCCTAAGGGGAGTTTGCATTGAAATATATTTTAAGATCTTTCTGTTTCTTCTGGTACTCCTGTCAGTTTGTGGGTACAATTGCACTGCTGGTTGCTTACCTGAGTTTAAATGTGAAAGAAATTGGGCCAGACTCTTTTGGAAGATTCATACCTTGATTAGTACATATGACTCAGCATGCCAAATTTTCACGAGGCCCTTTTCACAGGAACTCACAATATGAATGTCATTCATTTTAGCAGCCCAAATATAACCTTTGTGTGTAAAGGTTTTAATACATCGCCCGGTTTTCATGTCCCACACTGTAAGAAACACAAGAAGATGTAGTAATTTATTAGCATGTTGCTCATCCTGTTTATTCAGAAGTCAGTTTCAATGCATTTAATGCAGCACAGTCCAAGATAGAAAAACATCAGTGAGACTTATCTGGGAGGTATACATCAGAAAAGGCTGAACAACACATTTAGCAGAGTGGTGTGATTTATCTATAGTCAGTTAAATTTTATTTTGTCTTTTTGAAAAATGCACTGCTACATTCCTTATACTTTGGGAGTGGTTCAGAATATGATGTCCAAATATATAAATCAATATAGGCCACATTTTTCAATCCAGAATGACTCCATTATTTTCAGCAACAAGCTCAAAGAGTTGAATCCCAACAAGATTGGAACCTACCTGGAGACAAGAGAAACCTGTTTACACAAGAGAAAATAACAAATACTTTGCCACAGGAAGTAGAATGGATGATATAGCCGAAAATAGCCATTCCAAGATGCAACTGTATGAAGGGCTGGGTGTGGAGAGGAGCAGGGAAATAGCAAGATCTTATACAAACCATTGTAGCACTTCCCTAATTCTTAACATAAGAATTAAGCATGGAAGGAATGTTATGATTTAAAAGCTTGTGTTAAGTCTTGGTGGTCCATGGCCAAAAAAGGTTTTTAAAAGAGGTCCATGGTTGAGAACCATTGTGCTAAGCCTATATAGTTTGCAAATTCTGGCTTATGGCTTACCTGTGGTACCTACCTCTGGCTTATCCCAAAGTGATACCCTTGTGATTCTGGATCTTTTCCTGGGGAACAACAAGGCTTCCTCCCTCAACCCAATTATTAATTTTTTTTAAAAAAAGTAGCTGAGAAACTGAAATATCTGCAAAGCCAAATGCTGGTTTCAAGTATAATCTTGATTTCCAACACTTCTTCTGGCCAGCAAACCATTTGCAATCATTTTAAAAGGATAGGCCTTTCAAACACTTTCATACTTGGGGGCTTGGAGAAGTGCTAAGGGGTGAAATCATTTCTTTCAGCACAAGGCACCCATAAAACATTCTCCACCCAGCCCCCTTCCGGGTAATTTATATTTCTACAGCTTGAGGTATAAGTACTCCTTAACTGCCCACCCACTCCTCAAAGACAGAAGGGAAAGCAAGCCTGTGGTCCCACCTATTCTCATATCTTATTTCTCTTCCACTTTGTTCAGCTTTTTTTTAAGTAAAGAAAAAAAAAGATAGAAAACAGAGGAAGGTAGTTAGATATCTTTCCCGCCTTAAGTTACGGTATTTGTAAAAATAATAAAGGCAGGATACAAAAAGAGAAGAGAAGAGAGGAGAAGAGGAGCTGTAGAGTTTTCTTCTTAAATGTTGGTAAGACATATTTTTCTATAACGTTAGAAAAACAAGAATGTAATTTCACCCTCTGCTGATGAGAGAAAACACTGCAGTTTTTAGTGAGGGTGGAAGGAGTTGCTTCCTAAAGCTCCAGAAAAAAAATAGTATTTTAAAATAAAAATGAACAAAGTAAGATTTTTTAAGCAAGGGAAATATGACTCCACTGACTTTTGTAGTGTGGTCCTCAGCATGCCCAAAGATGGTTTTTCATGAGGCAACTGGACTTTCTTGTTTTTCTTTGAAGACATTTCACTTTTGCCATAGTTCAGTTGCCTCGTGAAAAAGCATTGTTGGGATAACTGTGACCTGGATGACTGAGAATCTCCATAGGTTCTCAGCATGGTATGTCAAGCCTAATGTAGCCCTTGGATTGAGAACATGCTTCTATTTTATGTTGGGAAAAATCATGATTGGCCCATTATCAGGTGAGTCTTATTTTATCATACAACTTACTAATTTTCTTACTTTACCAACTTTAATATTTTAACTGAAGTCATTGATTTTTTCCCCCTACTTATCTAAGAGGGATTAAAACTGATGTTCACATTTTGCTGTGCAGTCTTTGGATCCAGACACAAATCTGGTCTTGCACACATCCAAGCAAGTGATATTCCCTTTGTGGCCCAGAAAAATCTTCGCACAGGTCCCTTTTCTGATGTTCCACAGTCTAAAAAAGAGTTCAAGAGAATGATAAACAAACACCATACATGCAGGAACCGAAAAAAGCTAGAATAAAGCTAGAATAAAACAAGCTGGTCCTCATTGTTGCTGCATCACCATTCAACCCCCCAAAATGGAAACTAACTCCTAAAAAAGGCAGATTAAACTGTCTTGGGTAAAGAAAGGGCATTAAAACCAAAACACTCACCTGATACTGAGATCATAGCTGCCACTCAGGAGGAATCCTCTTTCTTCATTGAGATACAAGCTTCTGATACTACCAGCATGCCCAGAGAAAACAGGAGGGATAGTTTTAATCTTCTCTATATCTAGAAAGCGGATTTTTCGATCTAAAGAACCAAAGGCCAATAGCCTTCCAGAAGTGCTGTGAATCACTCTGTTGGAATCCAGACTGAAGGAGAAAAATTAAATTAGGAATCTGATTTACTTTAACAGACATAATCTCTACATTCCCCTTTCTTTGTGGATTCCAAAATAACCCAAACTTACTATTCCCAGACAAAGATGCTTCCAAAAGCTTGGAAGGATAGTTCGAGTGCAAAAGGTTTCATGTGCTGTGGAGTTATATTTTTGAACAATTCTTATGGGTGAGTTGGTGAGATGTATCCTACTTCAGGTTTCAGCCACATACGCACACCTGGTTTCTTGAGCATTTATCAGTTTTACTTTCAGGCAGCAGAGTTAACAATGTAGCAAGCAATATCAAGCAAACCAATTTTGTTTTCAAAGATGAATGTGCAAGTTAGTTCAGGTTTCAAAGAGCATGATGGCTCAATGGTTCAATGCTGAGCTTTTCAGCTAGAAAGCTGACAGGCCGGGTTCAGGACTCGAGCACCAGGCAACAGGGCGAGTTCCCATTACTTGCCCCAACAACTGCAAACCTAGCAGTTTAAAAGTGCAAATGTGAGTAGGTAAATAGGTACCACTTCAGTGGGAAGGTAACAGCGTTCTGTGCTGCTTGGTGTACAGTCATGTTGGCCACCTGACCAGGGAAATGTCTTCAGACAATGCTGGCTCTCTTGGCTAAGAAACAGAGATAAGCAACCCTTCCTTTTACCCTCACCTTTTCAAGAGCCAGGCCAAGGTTGGCAGCTAGTCCAAGAATTTAAAGTCCAAGAGTAGAATTTCTACATGGGAGTTATACAGGAGCCATAAGTTGTTTCCAGCAAGGAGAACAGAGGCAAAGCAAGTCTCTTATATAGGCGGCAGGCAGATATCAATAATTAGAATGTTTACTGCCTTGGCCAGTCACCTAATAGAGTTCCTTTGTTCTGTTCTCCCATCTACTTGTCCAGAACCTGTGCTGTGACAAGATGAATGAGAATTGGATGAGGATAAATATATTCTGTCATAGACACATACCTGTTTATTAGAACACGAACATTGTAGGCACTACAGAAGACATTCCTTTCCTCTAATTTGACAGTGTCTGTCTCCTGACCGTGGTATGCTTTTTGCATGTATTCAGTGACTTCACTTTGACTTGTAGTTTGTTGCTGGTCATAATCCTTCAAGCAAAGCAAACAGTGACAGTGATAATGAGAAAGGGAAAGCAAATAGCATACATGGAAGTACGTGACTTCCTACTTAAGCTAGCAGAAGTACTGTCAAGTCTGCTAACATTGGATGTTCTTGCTCGACATATGTGAAGAAGCAAACATATCTTATTTAGCCTACATATCACTTCAAGGGTTAAAGCAGACATTGCTAGCCATATGAGTGGGGAGGAATGCCTGTGAATAATAACATTATCTTAGCATAGCACAGCCAAGGTCAAAGCAACAGCAGAGCATAATAACAGAGAATAGACGGGAACTATTCACACTTCAAATTAATTGGAGCATATGATTGATGACTGTGAAAGGAGGGAGGGAGTTGTGCTCTGTCACGAGAGCTAGGGTGGGGGGTGTTTCAGTTCTTGGCTTTCCTCTGTTCGTGCTGAATCATGTAATCTATTAAAGGATTCTTTAAGGTAATTAAGCCTCAAAGTTCTTTGAAAAGTTATTTCTTTCGGAACCATGACAAGTACCCTAACCCCAAATCTTCTCCTCCTTAGCAACCTAACAAGAATATATATATATTCCACACACACACACATTCCCATATTATATATTGACATTTCTCCTTTTAGAAATAGCACAGTTGAAGGCAGCAAAGCTCCACCTTTCTATGTTTGATAGTTTCCATCTGCCACATAGCAGTGAGAAATTATCATCAAAATCCTTTGAGAGTAACATTGCTGGAGTCATTCATGATTTCTGGAGAACAGCACAGAAGTAATTTGCCACTAAAATCTTCCAGGATATCTTTTGGTTTTCTGATTTAATCTGCAGCCCTAGAATTCCTTGGCGGTTTCTTATGCAAGTAAAAATTAAATTAATCTATGCTTAACTCCCAAGCCCAGGCACAATCAACTAGGCTCTGCCACCCATACATAATAACTATGTAAAGTCCTGGAATTCCCCATCAACCAGTCCATGGAATTCCGAGAAGGAAAAACATCCACAATCTACCTTGAATTGCTTCTTAGTTTTGGTTAGGATTATATCACCATTTGATGTTATGCGAGGAATAGCAACCTTTACTATTCTGGCAAAGGTGGAAATTGCTCCTTTAGGACATAAGGCCTGCAACAAATAGCAAAATTGCAAATTCATAATACAGCACAGGATAGAGTTTCTTAAATAAAGATGTCCCTGAAAAAGTAAATCCAAAACACTACAAAAATACAGTACACATCTGTCTGTGGAAAGTCAAAATCAGATTTAGAGAAGGCTTTGCTCAAGCTACTGTATTTAATGGTGATTTTGGCACTGACATCGTTTTGAAACAATCCATCTAATTCAAAGCAAGGAAACAAGCAGTTGACGAGTAAGGTATAATTGTGGCCTCTTCAAGTTTTCCACATCGCATTTACTGTTAAGAGAGATGGGCAGATTCAGTTGGAATAATGGCAGATGACTGGCACTAAAAGAGAACCCTCTGCCACACTTGAAGGGAGCATACTGATAGTAAGAGAGCCTTTTGTTCCTTGGCTCTTGCTCTTTGTAACATCATGCCCTCTGATGTAAGATCCACACCCTCCCTTTTGACCTTCCGTAAGGGCCTGAAGACCTGGCTCTGCCAACTGGCCCACAGCTCCAACTGGGAGGTGGTTATTGGATTAGGAAAAAACCCACCTGTCCCCATATATTTTGTGTTTTCCCTCTTCCCCATCTTTTAACAATGTTTATTACTCTTTGTTATGAGTCATGGCGGTGCAGTGGTTAGAATGCAATATTGCAGGCTAATACTGCCAACTGCCAGCAGTTCGATTCTGACCGTCTCAAGGTTGATTCAATCTTCTATTCTTCTGAGATCGGTAAAAAACGAGGACCCAGTTAATTGGGAACAATATGCTGACTCTGTAAACTGCTTAAAGAGGGCTGTAAAGCACTATAAAGTGGCATATAAGTCTAAGTGCTATTGCTATTTTTTCTTTATTATTTTAATGTGTTTGTCAACACTGCAACGATCTTGGATGAAGCCATTTTTGCTTCATTTTTGGTTGCCACAGTACTGGGAGGGGTGCTTTTAATGTTATAATTTGTCCCGTGGGAACCAAGGTCATCGCTGCCTGACTTTTGGTGGATTGAGCCTTCCATTAGAAAGCCCGCTAAAGTATTCTATTGGGCAATGTAGTTAATTTTGTAGTACTGAGGTGGGAAGTTCAACTTTGTAACATTGTAACCCTTGGGAGGGAACTCCAGAGTTGGTTTCACTTTTGACAGTGCGATACTTTGTAGCCAATAAACATGTTCTTTAAGGAAATCTCTTGCCTTGGAGTTCTGCTTTTACTGGTCTCGTCTATGGGAACCATGACNCTGAGTGTTTATAAAGTTCCTACAATGCAAGGCAAATATTTCATTGGGAATGAGTATAACGTTCACATGAATAGCAAGTCATTGAACATTTGTTAAATATAAACATGTTAAGTCAGGCAGATGTGTTCCATGGGAATGTTCTTCCAGAGTTAAGCTGGTCAGCTGTCAAGCTTAAAATTTGCCTTCTCAGATGCAGCTAGGAGGAGGAAGAAGAGGACAATAATGCTAAGTGGAAAGGAAGCTCTCTGGACCCTGAAAGCTAAAAAGTCTTGCTCTTTAATGAAGCAATCACAAAGAAGGAATTTTCTCCATGCATGTCAATACTTGGATAGGGGGAAATGAATCGACTACACATACCTGGAAAAATGAAATCTGACTTCGGAGGGCATAATTTGCTACTACGTCACACTTAAGTTGTTTGACCAAGAAGTTCCAATGTGGACTTACAGAGGCACATCGTGCTAAGGTTTTCATGTCCAACATTCCTGGGAAATTCAAAAGAAAAGCATATTGATTTTGACCAAAACTATTATTTCTTTTTCTTTTTTTTCATCAGTTATGGGCCTCATCAGGTCAGCAGAAGAGCAGGGTAGCAACTGAGATGCCCAGTTTGTTCCCTAGTTGCAATAAATTAAAAATGGTTTCATTACAGTGTAAGCAGAATCCTCCCAGGTTTCTCAGAGGTTGTTAATAAAGGAACTGGCTTATTAAGCAAGCAGCAAAATGAGTTCTTTGGATCTCTGAGACTTTAGAGCAATAACAACAAAAGCAAAACTGAAATAAACACAAGAGACTTCAGATTCTAAATCAACGGTTTTAAAAAAATAAATAAATGCAACCAATAAAATTAACCATCACTCTTACAAGCCTGAATAGTTTTCACAATTTCTCAGACTCAGCAGTGACGGTTCTTGATTCTAGAGTATTTTAGGGCTTCCATCAAGAAGTGACTTTAAAGCCAGCTGAATAGCTGGGCAGATCCTGTAAATATTTCCCAAACCTCCATGTAACCTAGATTATTTTTATTTTGCCAAACGTTCTTCCTATCTCTCGTATCTTTAGCCTGTTAATCTGTCCTACCACTCTCCTGTGTTGTCAATATAGCCCTTTTAGATCTCTAGATCTGGGAGAAATACTGGACAGTTCAATCCCTGCTTTTCCCTCTCCATGCCCCCTTTGATTGCTTTGTTTATCTACTTGCATACTTGTTAACTTCTGAGAAACATGGAACATTTATAACTATTCAGCACTGTTGCAGTCAGCTAAGAAGTGGGTTGATTGAATGGGCTCCTAAAAGCAAAGCATCCCATTGAAGAGCCACTGCCTATTGAAGAGAAGCCCTAGAAAGGTTGAGGAGATATAAGATCCTTACTCAAAATGGATTTTGATAAGTGGACAGGCAGATCCCGGATGAAATCTCTAAATTTGTTGGGGGACTGCTGAGGAAAAGCAGGTGCAGTGGTTGGGTACAAAGTCAGCATTGCAAAATAGTTAGTCTCATTTTCCAGGTCACACAGTGCTTTTTTGAAGATACTATCTGACTGTTTGGACCAAATCTTCTGTACACGGATATTACCTGTGGTAAGGGTGAAAAGAAAAACAAAACAAGGTACAAGGTACAAGCTATAATGTGCAAGGGCAATAAGACATTAATGAACTCAAATGCAAAACCTGAATGATTCATAGATGGACTACTGGATCCTACATTGTTAACCAGGTGCAGTAAAGTGACATAAGCCTACCTCTCTTAGAAGAGAGGTTGAGGAGGCAAGTAAGCTAGCGTCCTGTTAACCTTCTGCCAATAAACCAGCATTTTTTCCAATATTGATAACTTTTAAGATGCATGGACGTCTACTCCAGAATTCCCCAGCCAACCTTCCATCCCTCAGCCAGTCCACACATCTTAAATTGCCAAGTTTGAAAAACATTGCAATAAGCTATCATATCGCACTTGTGTCCGAAGCACTAAGGCACTTCCGAGTTGAAAGGGTTAGCCAGTGAAATCATCATTGCTGGTGCACGCCAATTAGGGGTTTTTTTTCATGTCTCTGAAGGAGCTGGAGCAAAGGACAGGAGCTCAGCCCGCTCCATGGCAGCACTCTGGTCTCAAACACAAGCTTGCTGCTTGTCAAGCCAAAGTCCTAACCACGCAAGTCACTCATAAGCTATCCTAATCCATAATATTTATCACCCTACTTACTAATGCTTATTATCATTTTATGTCAAATCTATGTTAAGGGAATGTAAGAGGTATGCTTGTGGGGAGAAATATGCTTTATAATTCATTTCCTCTGCACAGGCTTCACTTGTACATGTGCAGTAATTAGCCATTGTGGGACCAAGTTATATACAGGTCTTCAATCTAATCCAAAATGAAATTTCTATTTCCTTATGGGAAACTCATGCTGACAAATAGAACAAATCCAGATGTGGGCATAGATTGACCATACTGCACTGGGAATTCCGTTTACTCAATGAAAATAATAGTGTTATCCATATAAATGTGTCGACATGAAGAAATTTACATGTTAAAACAACATTACATATTGTATATATTATACATAAAAATCAAACCATACCAAGCACGCTGCTTGCTTTTGAAAGAAACTGGTTTTCAGCCATTTGGGAAAGTGTAGCAGATTTCATGGGGGCAAGAGGACGCATGTCAGATTTGCTCCGCTTTACATATTCTTCTTCTGTCATAGATTGAAAGATGAAAATAATTGAGCAAGAATTAAATGAAAGTGAAAGCAAAACAATTTCACAAATACGATTCCAAGTGGGAGGACAAGAGGAACCAACTTCTTGTTCTTCAGCTCTCCCACTGAGATTGGGGCACTTAGTAAAAGCATAGCACTTAGACTTATATACCACACCATATTGCTTTACAGCATTTGAATAGGAAAAAATAATCTGATATCCTTCAGATATTCCAGACCCCAAGTTTCAGTCCCAGATAGCATGTCAGGTGCAAGGAATGAGAGTGACATCGTAAAGAGTTGCTTCTTTATTGTTGCTTACTTATTTACAAGAATCTCCTAGACTAGTTGAATTCTCTTGGGAACAGCCAGATAAAGGCTTCTAGTTTTGATTGGACATTTGGCAGAAAATGGAAATAAGGTTGAGCTCACTACAGAACAGGCTGGCACAAGTTCCCCTCACAGGAGTTTGAACAAACAAGTAATTTGTTTAGTTTACTACCCTTGATCTCACAATATTTCTGGGCTCAAAAATTATATACACAAGAATACACATGTTTGGAACAGTGACATGACAGAATGCATATTCTGAGAAAAAAAGTTATATTTGGTGTATACCTTAAGGAATGCTGAACATAAGACATAGACAAAATATGGAAATAAAATTGTGAAAATATGAATGTTTTATTTATTCATTTTTTTAAAAAAATTATATAGCCGCTCGTCTCACAAAATAAGTCACTCTGGGTAGCATACAACAAATGTGTTTTATTGTGGGTCCTTGACACTCTCTAAACTTGGCTGTTTTCTTGTAGACATTTCATTACCTCAGAGAGCACCAAGGACCCCACAGTTCAACCTGAGCTGCAAATATTCACCGTCCTTCCCAGTATTTAGGAAGGTGACAAAAATGAAGTTCTGGAGAGCTTGTAAGGATTAGAAGTTATCAATAAGAGAGCCTAGTATTAGTATAATTTTGATAATTCATCATAACACAGAATAAAAGGCTGCAATGTTAGGGAAAATGGAAGGAAAAAGATGAAGAGGAGAACTAGCAACAAGGTAGATGGATTCAGTTCCAGTAGTGCATTGTTAGGAAACTTGAAAGAACAGGTTTGGGATAGATCCTGACAACATATATCTATGTGGTGGCTAGGAGTAAAAAATAACTTGATGGCACTCAATTTTATTTTAATTTTTGTATTGTGTTTTATGCTTTGCAATCTATCATGAGGAGTCTGGTGGGAGTGTGGTGTTCCAAAAATTACAGTATATACTTACTTACCATGGAATCATTCCTTTTGCACTCAGTGTATTTTTCCCTGAATAGCAGATATAGCATTGTATTATAAGTATTATACATTGCAATGCTGCAAGCTAACTGATGATCATTGGATATTGTCAGTGATGAAAATGGGATAATGCCTTGGGTAAACTTTGTCAGTTTATTTATTAGATTTTAATACTATCTTTATTTTAATAAATAGTTCAAGGCAGCAAACACACCTAATACTCTTTCCTTCTCCTATTTTCCCTACAATAACGACCAGGTGAGGTGAGCCCAGAGAAAGTGGCTGACACAGTCATTTCTTTTGCTTGCAGCTGCAGCCTAAATCAGGATTAGAACTCAGTCTCCCAGTTTTTTTAGCCTGCTGCTTTAATTACTAGACGTGATGGTGGAAGATCAACAACTAAAACATTGGCCATTTCTGCTCCCCCCCCACCCGCTGGATACCAAAAATAGCTCCTGCAATTCTGTCAGATAGCGAAATTTACCTTCTCCCATGTTTTCAGACGTGGCACTCTCGTGTTCAGTTAAGAGGATACGAATCAGAGTAGCAGCCGTCAGCAGCAACTGCGAGTCGCACATTTGCAGCAAAAGAAGTATGTAGTTTGCTTTGGTCCAGAAAGAGGCGCCTAAGAACCATCGCCAAAGATCCGCCATGGATTGCACCAGTTTCTGTGGATCCATTGCCCGATCCAGAGCAGAAGAGGCTCTGAAGGTGGAGCTGACGCAGGAACGGGAATAGGTAAAATCCTTGGTATCGATAGCCTGTAGGAGGTTCCAGGAGTATTTCAGGAGGTCGTGACTTTCGAATCGGTTGATGATCCCCACCACGAACGTCCTCTGAGTTGCCTGGCTGGCACGCACAAACCACTCCCGGGTGGAAAAAATCTTCCAGGACAGGATGCAGGATTTGCAGCTATAGCAAACCGGAACCAAGTCTGTTTGCTTCTCGCATCTTAGGTCTGGGGTATACTTTAACTTATATTCTAGGATATCTGGCTCAACCTCCGCAACTGACGGGGTCTTCATGGCAGCAATCTCTGATTCACAAAGGAAGTCACTAGTTGGAGCAACTGGTAAAATGCAACTACCCTCCTAGTCTCCCCTTGCCTAACTCTAACACGATGCCAAGCGGCAACAGTCAAAACTGTTGATAGAAATCGCGGGTAGTTTCTGTTGTTGGAACGCTTTTTTTTAAAACGCCTAGGAGACCCAGTTGCTACCGTAATTCTTCTAAAATGTGCGTGAGTAGAAAATTTTGCAGTAAGCGTACCATGTAAGTTCCATTACACAAAGCGCATCAAGGATTTAATAGAAAGCAGGAAATGGAATTAAACAACGATCAGCTTCAGAATTTAACACCGTCAGATTATCTGTTAACTATTTATTATCTGTTAAATGTCAGATGTTGAAGATCTAAAAAGCTGGGTGTTAGATGACTAGGATTAATGTTATCTTGGAAATCATGAAGTCCTAGATGGAGAAGTCTTAGAAAGTCAGTAATATTCATTGATTCAATTTTTATAAATGAACGGAAGGCAGTCGTTTTTTCTCCCTTTGTCAGATTCATTTTCTTGTGGAAAACGAAAGAACTCTTACGAATTCCAGAGGGGTTAGCAGAGAAGTTTAATTGCGCAAGGTCCAGAGCATATTAGAGATAGGCAATTCTGAACGAGGAGGGCGTGATTAGACTTCAGTTTTTATACTCCCCTCCTTAAAGAACAAAGGACTACACATTGAAATACACACTGTGATACATTAGGAACGTTT
>NW_015388715.1:197980-199692 GCF_001527695.2 Protobothrops mucrosquamatus
AGTATCCATGTGCAGAGCGCATTAGGTTGCCACATATTACTGACAGAGAACTTTCCCAGTGAATTTTCCCAGTGATTATGCATTACATCATTGTTCTAGCAATTATGCAGACACATCATTATTGCAGTTATGCAGACAAATCATTATTCTAATAATTGTTCAATTTACTATATTATTATATTATTATATTATTATATTAATTTCATGCCTCCTCCAAAGCAAATCGGAAACAAAACAGAATTGTCTCAAACTTAGTTTGATGGTGCCAATGATTCAAGATACAGCCATTACAATTATATGAATTTTAGAAAAGTCAAGGCCATTTAAGAGTATCTTTTGTTAAATTAAATGTTTTCCTTTGGAGAATCTGGCTGGCAGCAAGTATTGGCTGAATGAGAGACAGGCTTCCTTCTTGGAATTGACATAGTTTTGATCAGGTACTGAGAAACAGGTCATACTACAGGCCAACAGGTTGTAGTATTGAGCTTGCTGTAGTGTCTTTCTTTCCAAGTTCTTAATCCAACACTTTTCTTGCTTCCCACAATCAGCCTCTCAATATTTTAACTCAGTTTCTGTTTTACTTCCCTTTCTTCCCCTTAAATATGCCAGTAATTAACTGGGGATCTGCTCTCTCCCACATGTTGACCATCACTTTTGATCTGACATCTCCTAAAAGATTTACCTTATTAATTTGAAACAGATTGTAAGATATGCTCACACAGGTGTATTCTAACTTAAAAACTCAACTCTAGCACAGCCTATCTGGTATCAGTTTAAAAAGTTGTGGTTGGAGAGGGGAGAGCACAAGTAAAATTCAACCAGAAATCCACCCATCACTAGTATGCCAGTTTTTCATCTCTGACATCATTCAGAAAACAATGGATCACATTTAAGACTCTTACCAATAACAGTCAAAGATTGAATATGTTATGGCTTTACCTTGTCTATGATAAATGTTCTGGTTCAGCTTTCCTCTAGACATCTATTATGTATCTGGATGCTTTTAAGAATAAGCACCTCTATTTTTATATGGCATCTAATAAAATTATTATGGTTTTTTTTCAACTGTTTATTAGTTTTTCATGTAAATAATCCACAATTAGTCTCTCAGACATGAGTCCTTTTTATTAACCATTTTCAATGGGGGAGAACTATCTTCACATTCTGTTTAAATTGATGTTCTTATTGTTGAAGGAAAAGTCTTCATCAGGGTCCAGTCCAAGCCAGGAATAAACAACATGGTGACTGCTTTAGAAAGAAGGTTGTAGTTTATTGAAGAGAAGAGCCAGACAGAAAGATGGCTCTGGATCTGGAAGAAACGAGTGAGCACATGTAGTAGGGAGTGTGTTTTTATACCCTCTTGCGCTTTTGTTTGGAGTTGTTTCCTGTTCCTGTTTGAGGCTTTGTATTTCCTGTATCATGTACTTTGACCTGAGTCTGAGTGTGCCCCTTTGGCATCTGTGGGTTAATCCTATTATGCCCTGTCTTAGAGTTTGGGTAGAGTATGTAGATTTTAGGTGTCTTTGTCTTCCTAAGCTTCTAGCTGGAGGGTTCCAACCTCATTACATCTGCATTTCTACAGAGCTGGTTTCTGCTTGGGAGAGGGAGACTTGGGGCTATTAAGAAAACTGGGCATGCTTTTCTGCCTCTTTAAGATCCTTTGAGGAAATATAATATTCTGCCCTTTTAATATTCCCTTCTCTGGGGGGGGG
>NW_015388715.1:200925-243786 GCF_001527695.2 Protobothrops mucrosquamatus
GTGACTGCCAAGTTTCTACAAGGCCGACCTCAGGGTCGCCCAGATGGGCTGAGTAAATGTTTTTCGCTGTGAGTATGGATTTTGGGCCTAGCCAGGCTGTCAGCTGGATAAGTTCTTCCTCAGGCCCGACCCCCTCCAACTCGATGGCGCGCTTGAAAACGTGCTTCCACATTAAGTAGTCTTTTCCAGGTTTGTCAGTGAATTTTTGTACTCCTTTGGCTGCCAAGTCCACCCTTCTGCTACAGCACATTGGGAAATGCATTGCAGCCATGTGTGGGTTGTAGCCTGGTGGAGGTGGTGCAACGCTTATTGGAGCGGTGGCGTGGGCCATGGCTGGCTGGTAACCTCCTTGGGCGTATTGTCGGCTGAGGGTGGTTTGCCATGTGACTGGCGAGGAACCTTGTTGGTTTGGTCTGAACTCCTCTGCTCCGGCGTTGAGCTGAGGGAATCCAAATCCCTGCGTACTTACTTGTTGGAGGGTCTCTCGTTTTTCTGGTGGAGCCGGGTTGGGGGTAGTGCCCCAGAGGGCCGCTTCCAGTCATCTTAATATTGCCTCTTTTTGGGCTAGCTCATCTCGGAGCTGTTGCACTTGCTGCTGTGTGGCCATAGCAGTGGCTGGTGGACCCATCCGGTTGCCATCAAAGGTATGGTTCAGAGGGTTCAATGGGGCAGCAAGGATAGGAATGCCTCCTTGCGCTCCTGGCTGTGCGGCTATTGCTGTGGCTGGTGGACCCATCCGGTTGGTGTCGAAGGTATGGGTCGGTGGGTTCAATGGGGCAGCAAGGATAGGAATGCCTCCTTGCGCTCCTGGCTGTGTGGCTATTGCTGTGGCTGGTGGACCCATCCGGTTGGTATCGAAGGTATGGGTCAGTGGGTTCAATGGGGCAGCAAGGATAGGAATGCCTCCTTGCGCTCCTGGCTGTGTGGCTATTGCTGTGGCTGGTGGACCCATCCGGTTGGTATCGAAGGTATGGGTCGGTGGGTTTAATGGGGCAGCAAGGATAGGAATGCCTCCTTGCGCTCCCCGCTGTGCAGTCGTAGCCGTTGCTGGTGGTCCCATCCGATTGCCATCAAGGGTGTGGTTCGATGGGCCAGCAACAGTGGGAAGATCTTGTGGCCTAGTTGTGGCGACATCAACTCCATGAGTGACTGGCACATCTGGCAGCTGAGATTCTTCTGTTCGTCTACTTGGTCTTGGGGGGCTTGTGGCTGGCTGTGGTCTCACCTGTTCATGTTGGAATGTGCATTGGTTATCCACGTAGGCCTGCACGCGGCTATGGGGGCTTTCTCTTGATAGCCCTTCCAGCCTGTTCATAGATGTAGTGTTATCTAGCTCTCTCTGCAGAATTGCTTCTATTTGGGCAGCCTCTTTTGCCTTCTGTTGTCGCTGTGAAATCTCATAGTTGGCTTGAGCTTTGGCCAGGTCTTCCTTATGCTGCTGGTCTTCTACTGCTGCTTGGACAGCGACTCCAGCCATTGCAGTGTTGATTCGCGCTTCTGCAAGACGAGCGGCAATGCTCTCCGCCCTTGAGGCTCGAGATGCTTGGCTCTGGCGGGAAGAAGCCTTTGAATGGCGGGAGGTGCCTGTGACATGAGACTGTTGTGACACGCTGGAATGTGCCTTGGAGATGTTGCGAAAGGATGAGGCCCTTCCGGACGCATGGGATGGAGCCACGTGCGACCGTAGGGATGGTGCGTGTGAATGGCGGGAAACTTCAGACTCTGCCCTGTCAACCGGTCCGTCTCTCGGGCGAGGTTCGCGTTCTGGAGGGCGTTGTGGGCTCTCTAGAAGCTTCTTGCGTTCCTTGTTCCGTAACCGAAGACTTTGCATGTCGCGGTCGACGTCTGAGTCCTTTAATTGCTGCTGAATGTCCTTGAGTTGCCGTTCGGAGTCCATCCATTGTGTGTAGGCGTCCTCCTTATCTTCTTCCAGTGCGTGAGCATGTTCGGGGGAGAGATCCTCCTTTTGCTCTAGGTAGAGTTTGTGCCATTTCTCCCAGCCTCTTTCATGGCGCTTGTACACGGTGTACCATTTCTCCAACAGGTTTGCATGCATGGCTTCAGTTGGCTTTCTTTGTTGTCTCAGAGCATAGCGACTTTGAGACATCTTTGGTCTTACTGAGGCTTGAGCTTCAGCTTCTGTGTAGAGGTCAAGGGTGGCAGCTTGCAGCGCTTCTCCTTGGCCGTCTGGTTGGGGTGTCTCAACTAGGCTGGTTGGTTGAACCCCTTCATCTAGATCAATGAGCCACTCTGCCATGTTTGGGATGGGTTCAGTGTTGTTCTCAGCTATTTTGAAGCAAATTTGAATAAATTCTGTGTTTGACCACTAGGGGTCGCTACTGTATGTGGGTGGAGGTGGCTGGGAGTGTTCTCCTGTGGTTCCTAGCTATTTAGAAGCAAATTGGATGAACTTCACCTTTTGACCGCTAGGGGTCACTATCTGCGTATCACTACCGGGTGATCTTCTTTCGAGGAACACCCTTTGTCCACTAGAGGGCTTTCTCTGGGCGGGATTAAAGGCTCGCGTGCAGCTCCTCCTTTAACCGCTGGGGGACGTCTGAAGAGAGGTCAGCCAAATTCTTCCTATTACCACGTACCTGCAGGGCCACTGAGAGGCATGAACTCCCACCTGGTCGTTAAGTTGCAGGCTGGAACACACTGGGGTATTCAGCTTGTAATAATAGGCAAGGATTGATGGCTATGTGGCCTTCTTCTGTGACACTCAAAACTGGAATAAAGGTCTAGTAGTGGTGTAGACTTGCTTGAATTAAATTATCAAATTGTTGTGATGTGAAAATAGAAGCAGACAAAAAAAAAAAATTTTTTTTTTTCCACGGTGTCATGTGCAGATAGGCCACTAGGGGGCGCTGCTGTCCTGCTATTGGGGCTGGTTCTGCTCTTGCTAATGGCGTAGCTGAAATTCCAAAGGGAGGGGGGAGTTTGGTCTCTTTGCCAGAGCTGTGTTTTATGACAAGAATTATTACCTAATTGCCTTCTGAGCTTAGCAACCGGGTTGTCAAGGAGGGCAATTAAGGCCGTTTTATAGCCTGGAAGGGGCCCCTCTTTGAAGAAGAAGCGATCTGTAGTTGCTTTGTTGATTTNCCTTTTGAGATTTTTTTCCTTTAGCCACCAGGCTACAAAATCCTGTGAAGTCATTTGAAAAATTGTAGGTATAGTTTTAGAAATTTCTTATATGTCTAAGGTTGAGGATATACAGTACTTATAAGTTTCATTTTGTTCATACTGTTCATACATTTGGCTAAATAAACAAGCACAATGAGCATTGAGGTCAAAAAAAATTATTTGTTTTAGATAATAGTAAGAAGCTACTCTTACATTACATTGAAATCAATAAAAATTATATTACATATGATTCAAATTATGAAACTATTGTCGTGGAAAAACCCAATGAAAACGACAAGAGACAGCAACACAACATAATAATTCTTACTTTAAGATTTATTTCTCTAATAATTTGGAACATAGCAAGCATAATAACACAACATCACTTCCATTAATAACCCATTGCAATGAGGACCATATGACATAGCAGAATCCAATAGGACAGCTATAGGCCAATGGCAAATCAATCAGGTCCAGCCCCAACCTTTTATACCCTTTCTCGTTCTAAGACTGTAGTCAGATGGTCCGCTGACTTTTGCTGACTTCTGCTGACCTTTGCTGACTTTTTACTGGCTTCCTGTTGATCTACTTTCCACATATACCCATGTACATTGGAACCCACATCCATCAGCTACTTTCAGTTCCCTATTTCTCCCACGGTTACAATACTCATGTTCCAAATATACATAGCACTATCTACTTTGCAATTTCTTATTGCACAAAGCTCAGCAGATTACAAATAGTACGTTCGTATTATGAAACAGCATAAAGTTCAAGTTAGAGCTTCAAATCACTTCTGTGGGGGCCTACTTCAGGTTTGCTCTAGTCTCATCTTGTTATATGAGGATGGGGCTATATTTTCATCTCCCACACTATGATTCTGTACTATGATGTCTGTGCATTTCGACAGAGACAAGGAAGCATTGATTAGATTTTGGTTGCCAGAGTCACTGAAACGATTTCATAAAAGACTGCCAAACTGCATTTTTAATGACATTTTTTAAAATAATTCTTAAATGTTAATTATTTTTAATTTATTTTAATTACATTCAAATTCAATACATCTTAATTTTTGGCATGGTTCCACTCAGTCTAAAATTGGGGTTAAGGTCCTGTCATACCACTGAAAGGTTAAAAGCAGTCTTTAGCCTGAAAAAGTTTGTGCTTTTGTGAATCAGATTCTCTGGATGAAATCAAAATTCAAACATCAGCAGAAGTAATAGTAATGGTGATGATGGTGATATTTGTAGTAGAACAGTCATTTACTGAAATATATTTTGAATGCTTTTACTTTTCAACACTCATTAATTTCTGAAACTTTGAATACAGCATTAGACATTTAGGGCTGGGATGGAGGAAAAAATATATTCTGAGACAATTTCTAATTTATATTTTACGTTTGATGGCCCGAATGTACCGATGCTTCCCATCATCCCTACAGTCCATAAACAAGTTATCTAAGTCTCCCTCTTTAGGGTCCACAGTCAATTCAAAAGTGAACTTCTGAAGTAGATTAGTAAACGATATGAAGATTTCCATATTAGCCAATGACTCTCCTGGACATGCTCTCTTCCCTGTAAAAAGAAAAAAAAGAAGATAAATAGGAGATAGGAGTGTTGGATATGTTTGCTATCTTGAGTTATTTCTAAAAATAATAAAGGGGGGATGCAAACAAAGAAACAAGTTAATTATCCACTGTCCTTATGCTACTCAGAAAGTAAGGCTTCATCTTAGATTAGCAGATCTACAAGAAAGACCAAATGAAGAATATAAAAGTGACATGACAAGGCAAAGTATGACATGGCCAGTACATTAAAAAGAGAGAGAATAGCTGGCAAAGCAAGTAACAACAAGACCTGGCAATGACTAACAGCAGAAAAATTGAAGAAAGAGACTAATTCTGACTGCACAAGAACACAACAGACAGTAAATGCCGCCTCAGTAAAGAAGCTGAAGAAACAGTGGACCACCTAGTTATCTGCTGCAAGAAGATCACATAGACTGACTACAAACAGTGGCATGACAAAGTAGCAGCAATGGTGCATTGGAAGGTCAGCAAAAAATATCATTTATCTGCAAGCAAGAACTGGTATGAGAATGGTATAAAACAGACAAAGTCATAGAAAACGAAAGCACTACGGTAAATTGCTTTGGGATTTTGAATTCAGACAGGTAAGCACCTGCAACATAACACCCAAGGGGTAACAGTTATTGATAAAGACAAAAAAAGTCTTGATAATGGATGTAACAGTGCCTGGAGACAGCAGAAGAGAAGAGAAAGACCTGGATAAAATTATAAATATAAAAACTGCACACAGAATTAAAAAGTCTTGTAGCAAAAGAAAGCAAAGACTGTAACAATGCTAATAGGTATTTTGGGTGCAATCCCAAAATAACTAGAGCACCACTTGAACACCATCGGCACTGACAAAATCACAATCAGACAATTGTAAAAGGCAGCTTTACTTGGAACAGCTTACATCCTGCAATGATGCCTTTAACACCATCAGACAAGAACATCTGCCTGTCCAAGGTCCTTGGGGAAAAATCGATAAATGGACAAGAATGTCAAGTTCACTCTAAATATCTGGCTGATTGTGTGCAATCAACCATGATAATAATTAAAAAGAAACATAGACAAACTTGTTTAACAGGCAAGACCTAACAATATTACCCAGATAACTGCCCTGTAGACCTATCTGACTTACATTCACACTGGCAAAGAAAACTGTGTCATGGAGATGACATGATTCTTTTTCTTGAAGCAAAAAGGCCACATGATCTGGTTTGATGAAGTTTCCCATTTTTCTGCCTGTCATTTGCTCTGCAAAGTTGCATTTAAAGCAGAAACTTTTAACTTTTGTAAATAGGTGAATGGCACATCCTCCCACAGCACTTGCCAAGATTTTGGAGAGCAGTGTCACTGGAAAATGAGAATGTGTTCTTCAAGAACAACTTTTCTTAAAGACTTCCAGTGTTGGAGCATTCACAGCTTCTGGAGGCAGGCTGTTCCACAGATCAATTGTTCTAACTGTCAGGAAGTTTCTCCTTAGTTCTAGGTTGCTTCTCTCTTTGGTTAGTTTCCATCCGTTGCTTCTTGTCCTGCCTTCAGATGCTTTGGAGAATAGCTTGACTCCCTCTTCTTTGTGGCAACCCCTGAGATATTGGAACACTGCTATCATGTCCCCCCTCATCCTTCTCTTCATTAAACTAGACATACCCAATTCCAGCAACTATTCCTTGTATGTTTTAGCCTCCAGTTCCCTAATCATCTTTGCTGCTATTCTCTGTACTCTTTCTAGAGTCTCAATATCTTTTTTACATTGTGGTGACCAAAACTGGATGCAGTATTCCAAGTGTGGCCTTACCAAGGCATTGTAAAGTGGTATTAACACTTCACATGATCTTGATTCTATCCCTCTATTAATGCAGCCTAGCACTGTGTTGGCTTTTTTGGCAGCTGCAGCACACTGCTGGATCATATTTAAGTGACTGTCCATAGGACTCCGAGATCCCTCTCACAGTTACTACTATTGAGCAAGGTACCTCCTACTATACCTGTGCATTTGGTTTTTCTTGTCTAAAGGTAGAACCTTACTTTTTTCACCGTTGAACTTCTTTTTATTAGATAGTGCCCAGTGTTCTAGTCTGTCCAGATCCTTCTGTATCTTAAGCCTGTCTTCTGGAGTGTTGGCTATTCCTGCCAGCTTGGTGTCATCTGCAAATTTGATGAATTCCCCAACTATCCCGTCATCCAAATCATTGATGAAGATGTTGAAGAGCATTGGGCCCAAAACATAGCTGCTAGAGAAGCTATAAAAAGGAGGCCTTATAAAGCAAAATAATGCCAAGCAACATTTTATTTTGAGAAGTGAGAAGGCCATGCTACTTCATGTAATGGTTTTGAGGGAGAGCCATTGAAACCACTTTGATGACCGCAAATGAGAAAGACTTAAGAAGACTCTTATTAAAGATTAACCTAGAGAGCGCAAAACCTACTCTCCTGCTTAATATTTTTTTTAAGAAAAAAACTAGATTATATCTACAGACAATGCCAACTCAATGCAAGTAAATGGAGAGGAAACTGTAGCAGTAACAGATTTTATTCCAGTTTCAAAACATAGTTTGTAATCATGAAATAAAGAGATATCTGCTATTTCGGAGAAAGATTATAACAGGTACTTGAATGTTCTTGGAACATTCCTGGCTGAGGAATTCTGGGAGTTGAAGTCCACAAGTCATAAAAGGGCCAAGTTTGAAGATCCCTGCTCGATGACTACTTGTGGCTTTTCAAAAAAAAAAAAAAGCCCTCCTTCAGTGGAGGAGTTGATTAGCAGCCACTGTATATCTTCTGGTTCTAAAAGACTAAACATTCTCCTTCATGATTCAATCAGATTCTCTCAGTGATTTCACCATTTACCTATATATGTTCTGGGCAGCCTCATCTGAAATTAATACAGATAGTGGGAAGGGCAGGCAGGAAGACCATCACTCATCAGCATGGGTGAAATATAAATTCAGCAACCTTACAGGTAACTGGCCAACCTTGAAGACCCCAGATCACTAAATCAGCCATAGCCCCTCTGTTACCTGCAGAGAAAGGCAAGTAGGCATCCTTCTTTTGGAATTCACCATTCTTATCCAAGAAATGACTTGGGTCAAACGTGTTAGGATTTTCCCAGCAGAGAGGATCAAAATGCACTGAAGCCCACAATGGAAGAACAGTTGTACCCTTTTAAGAGACAAAAAGATACAAAGAGCAAAGGTGGGGCTTTTTCCCACAAAGAAACAGACTGTTCTTAATTCTTTCATAAATGTGAACTCTTGGAAGATTTTAAAAAAAAATCATTGATGCAACTTACAAGGTTTTTCCATGCCTGGTATTGACCAATGCATATTCGCACGTTTAAAGACCTTACAGAAAATTATATTAGTTGTATTAAGAACATAACAAGATTGAATTGTCTTCTATGTTTCACAAACATAATATATAATTATCCAAATTTGTATTATTAAATTTTATAACATTCAGATTACAAGTGGAATTCAAGGTAATTGCTAAATTCTGAAGCTTCACTGTTGTTATCTAAGTTACAAAAACAAATCTAGTCATAAATTGAAGTGGTGTTATTAAAAATTCTTGAGAAATTTAAAGTTATCTATTTAAGATTTCATTTGTTTTCTTCATCAGAAAAAAGACCTTATTCTGAATTATTTTAGAAATGGCCCCTACTTGTGTTAATACTGTGCTGCCTTGGCATATCAGCACCATTTTTATTTAGCGACTTTGACACATTTCTCTATGGTGCTCTTTATCGAGAATGAGGTGAGGGATTAAACCATCCCAAGTCATTACAAAAGGCTAGGACAGACACAATGGGTGCCTATTTAGCCTATTACAATTGCTCACTGATAATGTTATACTCGGCCTTCACCATTCTCTGGCAGACCTTCCTTTCAGCTTGGTTTTTCTTGCAGACATTTCATTATCAGATTAATAATGTCATTAGCACTCTGAAGTGGGGAAATTAATTGGTTTCTTGTTTACAGCATTCTGTGGATTTGGGGATATTGTTTTTCCTTGGACTGTTCCTGCTTATTTGAGTGGTTAAAGCATATGTAACGGGGAAGATGTATTCAGGGCTGTTGCCTCATGCTTTCCCCTTTATTGTTCCTTTTGAATGATTTATCAATTAGATTTATTACTGTATTATCTGATGATCGTTCATTTTTCAAGTTCCAAACTTCTAGGAATTCTGTTGCCTTCTGAATCCTGTTTTGATCTCTAACACATCTAAAGTTTCTCAGTTGAAATCGTGGTTGAAGTTGCCTGTATATTGTGAAATTTAAGAACTTTTGTCATATCTTCTGACTGACAATTGAGGTTGAGAGAGCCAATTTGCACGTGTTGAAGTGCACTGTTGCTATATCCCGGTAGAGATAGAATGCAACTATATTTAATTATATGGCATTTTATACAATGACGGTAAAAATGATAACATTGAGAAGTTTGAAACTTTAAAAAAAAATATATGGATACCCAAAAGAGTTTTAATTAGAAACCAAAAACATAGGAGCCAGTGCTTCAGAAAGGCTCTTCTTTTAACAGAGGAGATTCTAAAGCATTGCTTTATTATTTTTTTCTTCCATTCAATCGCGTCTAATTCTCTGAGACTTTGAAGACAAGTCCCTGCAGCTTTCTTGGCAAGGATTTTCAGAAGTGGCTCACCATTGCCTCCTTCTTAGAGCTGAGAAAAAATGACTGGCCCAAAGTCACCCAGCTGGCTTCTTGCCCGAGGTGGCACTAGAACCCATGGCCTCTCAGATTCTAGTTTGGTGTTTTAACCACTACACATTAGCTCTCTAATATTATTTATATTCATATTATGTTCTGCTTATAATATCTATAGCTTCTGTAATCTGACATAAATCTTCCATTATATTATTTTACAACATCATACTATATACAAAACATATTTTCATTGTGTATAAAATTTTAACTATATTTTGTAGATGATATTTTACATGTGGTTTCTGCAAAACTGTAGAGGGAGGGAAAGCGACTAGGAATAGATTTTTCCATAGTCATTTCCATTCTTTGTATATTTTTCTCTCTCAAAATTAATTACCTGTTTTAAAAACTGCAAAACCTGCCTAAAATTCTCATTTATTTGGGAAACAAATTATTAAAAATAGGCATTTATGCTGAAATACCTGCAGATATCAAAATGAAAATCAGATTCAGTACTCCTACAAAACATTACTTTTCTTCTATCAGGAAGGCAGAATTTTAGAATCCAATAGAGGCAAGCTAAATTCATTAATCCATTATTTTTACTGATAGTTTTGCTTCCTTTTTCCATTCTGGGAGAAGATTTCCATAATTATATTATGAACAAAGGTTTAACAATAAAAAATATTAATCACCTTTCTAAAATTCTTTAGTTTCTTGTACAAGCAGAAAATAATTAATTTTTGTAGCTAAGAACCTTAAGGGAAATCAATGAAACTCTGCAGAATGGAAAATGTCTAGAACTATGAATAATATTTGCCTTTGCAAATAGAGCATCCTGTAAAATCCAGTGGCCTAAAATTCAAATGGTATTCAGAAAATATATGCAGCAATTATAGCATATATGCTGCAATTATAGGTACATATCTATGTACAAAGAGGATCCCAGACTTTGAGATTTTTTTCACACCTGAGGGATGAAGTGTCCCTTGAAAATCATATTTTGGGTTGTTGTACGTGGGAAGTTCTCACTACTCCCAGGCTGAAAACGTAGTATCTCATGAGCAAATGCATTGGTGTAGGGCAGCTTTATCTTATCCTCCATGGAGGGCTGACGGTTTTGTCCCACAACCTCATCGATTTCCTCCTGGATTTTTGCTGCAATAAATCGTACTTTGTTAAAGCAAACAACATTATTTTTTAAATTATTCTAGACCTAAACCGTGTTCATCTTTATATAGCAGATTATCAAAGATGCACAATTTGCTCTTAAAGAATAGTTAAACAGGTTATCCTGTGCCACTGTCCATTTACTTCTCAACTTGATACTTAAGAATAATGGCTAGCAATTTTCTCTGGCTGAATGTAGAACTTGGGGAAATCCACCACCAATTTCCATGCAGAATGTGGGCTAAGTTGGTGGGTGCTTTGAAAGTTCATTTTCCCACCCAACCCTCTTCCCCACCTCCCCTAGAGGACATTTAGCTTATCCAACACTAGGTAAAGGTGAAGGTTTCCCTGTCCAGTCATGTCCGACTCTAGGATGCGGAGCTCATCTCTGTTTCTTGACTGAGGAAACCAACATTGTCCAAAGACATTTTCTGTGATCATGTGGTCAGGATGGCTATATGCCAAAGGAGCACAGGCAGCAAATTCTTCATCTCTTTAACTGTAAGATAGTGGTCATCCAGATTTATGTAATCCAGATGCATCTGCTGCATAAATGTTCTTGGAGTCAGAGTTCAAGAATGGTACTTTGGTGAATGGAAGAAACTTGTTTTCTATTAGTTCCACATGGATTTCTCCAAATGACAGCATATATACTGCTCTGATCATAGAAAAGGGTAGGAGAAGAAAAACATGGGTATATTTTGAAGTTTGATCTGTACCAGGGCACTTTCAATGATACACCACACTTTTCAAACTAAGTTACATAAGCAGAGAAACTGAGGAATCACAATTTTCCCAAGAGCAGTGATGATCATTGGAAAAGGAATTCTTTTCTGCCTAGGCTAGACAAATGCAAGACCATCACCTTTCAGTCACATTTTCAATTAAGTGGATAGGCTAGTCAATTTCAGGGCTTCCACATTTCTCCAAAATGATTATTGACCTCTCAACCCCTAGTAGATAGTGAGAATTAGAGTTTTTCCCTCTTTTGGCTGTCAGGTAGTGGACTACCATATTTATACAGTTGGATGAAACCATTGGCTGAGTTGTTGGAATTTGCAGCTTACAGTTATATTTACATCAGCTTACATTCCAGGATAGAATGCATTTTTTTTTTTAAAAAAAAAAGTAGCATTCCATGAGAAGAACTAAAGAATTAGGGCTTCTAGCATTCCAGGATTACTAATGAATTTCCTCACCCTATACATTAAAGAACAAGAGATTTTCCAATTATATTTATTAAGATAGGAATAGGCAGGGCTTTTTTTGTCATAGAACGCCCAGAACGGAGTTCCGGCACCTTTTTTGGATGGTACCTTGTAAGGTAGGCAAGGCGGGTTGTATGACATGTGTGAGTTCCGGCACCTTTTTTTTTTTTACACACAAAAAGCAAATAGGCTAATCAAAAAGGAATAGGCTAATCAATTCCAAGACTTTGTAATCAGCTGATGGGTCAATAGAAATGTCTAAAAGGGGGGGAAGCCATATGACACCCCAGCCAAAATAACACTGTAAAACAGATGCTGGCCCCAGAACAGGGCAAATGAAGGTGGTTCCACAAGTGAAATGCCAAGACAATGCTAGCTGAATAGAGTAGACCTTTCAGTTGTGTCACCTTAAGCTTCCTCAGAGCACCATGAATTGTCTCAAAGGGAAGACATTTGGTTTTCATCATTTTCCTGTTGGAACTTCTTGAACCAGCTTAAGCCTTCCTTAGCAACAGGACAGAGGTTCCATTGTGAAGGTACATTCTTATTAAATGATAAGTGGGTATCTTATACTACAATAAGGATGCTGAATGGATGAATCCCTAGAGACCAGGGGGGTGCAGCAAAAGTGTGGCAGGAATGCTTGGCTACTGTGGAGTGGGGGAGGATGTGCAACTGGCCAGCAAGGCATGGCAGGGCTGGGCAGGGGAATTGTGTTGGTGGCTGGCATGGCACAAGCATAGCAGGGCCCAGAATGGCTGCTACAAGCTGGGGCAGAGCACAGGTGACTTATCACAGTGATTTGCAACCTTCCCTGCCAGTTTGCCCTCTGATATTGCTTCTGGGAAGTTGGCAGAGAAGGTTGTAAATCAAGTGACCGTGGGACCCTACAACCATAATAAGAGTGAGCCAGTTGCCAAGTGTCCAGATCATGGTCATGTGACCAAGAGGTTGCTTGGATGGTTTGCTTTGAGGACTGGTTGTAAGTACCATTTGTTTATCTCGGTCATAACTTTAATGGCTTTTGAATGAGTGGTTGTTAAATGAGAATATCAGTATTTGAAATATGCATTTTAAAACATTGTTAAAATTATTGAATTTCAGTACAAACTAATTGGGGGGGGGAATATTGATGCATATTTCTGGTCCTGATTTTATTCACAATATTATTTACAATATTTGATGTGGAAGCCATGAAGGGGCTGATTTTTACGATATGTTCATTAACACAGGTACATGCAAGTCACCAAGGAAACATATTTAGAGTTATATAACATTGATATTAGGTTGCTACTATTTGAAGTCTCATTAGTAGACTAACATGGAAAGTGTGATCTAGCAGTTAAGGCACCAGGCCAGAAGCCATTCCCACTTTGGGCATGAAAGCCACCTAAGTCTCTCTTTCTAAACTCAACCGACCTCACAGGGTTGTTGTTAAGGGAAAATAGGAGAAGGAAGGAGTATTTGGTATGTTTTCCACCTTGAGTTACTTTTAAAATAATGAGGACAGCATAAAAATCTAATAAATATTTGGAAACATGGGAAAAAATGCAAGAACATTCCAACTCATAGTTTTTCTTTGCAGAATATCTGCCAATCCATATTTAAAAGGGAAAATATATATAAAAAAATCATTCCACATACCTTGGACCTCTGGGAATCTGGCCAGAAGGATAATACCATATGCAATAGTATTGGCTGTGCTATCTGTCCCAGCAATTAACAGCTGGAACACAGTCATGACCAAGTCTTCCATACAGATAATCTTAGAATTTTGTTCCTGTAAGGTAAGGTAGAAATAAAATAAAAGCAGAAGTTTATAATGTGTAGCTCATCATGTCATCAAATTGTCCATCTACTCTACTTCTTTTCACTTTACTTTTCTTCTAGACCAACTTAGAGGGGAGGCAGGGAATAATTCAAGATAGAATCCTCCATGTTTTCTACACTAATTTGAATATCCAATGCAACTTAATAGATGTTTGGGTCAGATAGATCAATGTTTAAAAGAAATAGAAACAGCTGAGATGCAAGTGAAATGAGTAACTTCTTTTTCTCTCATCAACTTTTCATCAACTATCATCAACTCTTCCCCAGAATCCTTCCAGTTATGCAGCTATTGTAATGCAGAAGTTTCCATGTATCTCCTTTTCATGGAATCTCCTCTCCATCTCCATGTCACAAACTCTTTTCTATTCTCTAACATCACCTTCCATAATCCTTTTTATTCTGGCCAAGCAATAGCCAGAAGGCTTCACTTCCTTTAATGTTCAAAGGGCATTTGCTATCTCGTGACTCAAAGCATCCAGATTAAACTTGCAATGAATGTTTTGCTAGCCACAATCTAGCAGTCTGGTACCCTGTTGTGCTCTTTCAGATGGTACCAAGAAGCCTAAAGTTAAGTAACAGATTAGTAATTGCCCTGTGTTGGGATTACAACCTCCTTTGCCAGCAGAAGGAACACAGGAGGCTTTCCAGGGATTGTCCAACAAGGACAGGGACATTTTTCAACCCTCTCCTCTTGTATAAAGAGTAAAAAAAAATGAGCAGGAGTCCTCTGATAGAAACACTTTTCCTATTTCCACATTTTAAAAAAGAACTCAGTGCAAAAGTTCGAGAATCATACTATTGATTTTGTGGCTGTTATTTCATTTTGAAGTGGTTTGGTGGATTACAGGATTGAAATAGGAGACTGCAGTGCTCTCAGCGGCTCCCAGTTCTACCCTAAATTTGACAGAAAATTAAAAAAATCAGTATCCCAAACTAGCCATTCTGTCATTATTCAGCCCCTGAAATGTTTTCAAAAGTTTGCCACTGAATTATAGTTCTAGGGGAATGAATGAATGAATGACTAAGTAATTATTTAATTTGTTCTAAGGCAATTAATTCATATTTAGTTCTTGTCCTGGCCCCAATCATTTTAGGAAGCACCTCAAAAGCCCATTCTCTACAGGACTCACAGCCCCCAAAAAGATAACATTCCTCTGCTCCACAACTTTACCTACTACCAAGCTGGCTTTGCTAACTCATGACATGATATAGACATGGGCTATATGCCTTCTCTCATCATTAGAAAATGGAGCACAAGTGCATAACTGAAACTCTGTCCCTTTTGTACTTGTATGCAAAATATCCTTCGCAATATACCTTTTCTAATTTAAGAAGGAAGCAATCAATAAAGTCTCTGGGATTGTCTGGATCCAGGGTCTTCTTGTGAGAGTCCACTCTAGTCCTAATGTAGTCACAAATCTTGTTACAATCGAAGACGGTTCTCTTGTGAGGTCCAGGAAGGAATTTCATGACATTTGGCATAGTGCTGTACATCTGTAACATTGTGATTGTAAAAGTTAGCCTTTCTCAGCTCATCTCTTTTGCTTTGCCTACTGTGCAGCTGCACAGAAAAACTGGCTTCCCTGCAAAGAGTCCTCTTAGTTTAATTTTTTTTTAAAATAAATAAAATGCAAGACCAATATAGACATTTTCATGAACTGTGCAATGCCTGCTAATCAAATGAATATAAAATATAAGCCCATGGAACCAAGTTTATTTAGTTATATTTTTTTTTCTTTAGTTATAACTTCTCAATTACTATTTGAGAAATAATGGAATGAAAGCTGATGAGTTAAGGAAGACTTAAAAAGCAATTATTTATGAAGGCCTCTGTGAAATGGCAATAGTTAGAGCTTAGAGCAGGGGTGTCAAACTCGCAACGTCACATGACGTGTCGCGACGTATCACAACTTTTTCCCCATTGCCGGCAGTGGGGTGGATGCGGTTTTGGCGTGATGCATTCGGCCCACGAGCTGGCAGTTTGACACCCCTGGCTTAGAGTAATTAGCTGAGAAGAAGAAGGGCTAAAGCTTTATGCATCTTCAATAACTGTAGAAAGAATCACTGCTAAGTTGCAACATATGAACTAATTAGGAGCAACAGGAACAGTCACTTGAACAAGAGATGGAGGGTGATTCTCACAAACACACCTTTTAGAAGGTCACTTTAAAAAGTTTCCAAGATTTGTAAGTTGAAGGGAACTAACTGAACCCTCTTAGTCTTAAACAAAGAGAAAACCCTGCTTATAGAACAACATAAAGTTGGCATACCATTCCAGGAGGACTCAAAAAGAAACTTATGAACTTCTTCAAAATTTCCAGTATTTCATTCAAGATTTTATCATCATAAGAAAATCGTTTCCCAAAGACAACAGCACACATCACATTAGAAACAGCAGCTGAGATGGTTGGGACTACATCGAAAGGCTTTTCTGCAACAGCAAAAAGAAAGAAGAGATTGTGTGACCATGTTTTGCATCCCCAAAATCTTTTTCTCTAGTGACTTTGTGAATTTTCTTTACACTACATTCTGTTTAGACTTTACACACGTGGAATCTTTATGGTTCCAGTGACACCTGCCTGGAAATTTCCAGTGTACAGCTTGATTCTAGTAAATTAGATCATGGTTATAATCTGTGCCTCTCTGAAGACAATGGAAGTTCAGGTGGGCCATTTTCAGGAACTTCTCAATCTAGTGAACAGACTTCAGAAGTCAGGATTCAAGACACACCATGTGCCAGCCAGGTAGGTTTCAATCCACTTTTTAATTGTAATCAGCTACTTTCAGAAATATAACCAGAAAGGCAGAATATTAATTCAAGAAAAAACAAGTATTTGTTTCTGAACTTAAAGATGAATAAATAAATACAATATAAATACAAGTTTTGTTGTTGTGAAGCAAATGGAGCCAAGAGCATTATGTTTGCTATCTTGTGTTGTACACACAAAGGTGGGATATAATTCTATCAATAAATAAAAATATTTTGCAACGTAGGATCACCTTCAAAGCTTGATATCTTCTCCACCAAATAGAGACCCTCTTCTGACATCCGTTCAGCCATCGACTTCTTTCCCATTCCAAAGTTCTTTAGTGTACTGAGAGTAAAGCGACGTAGAACCTTCCATCTTTCGTCTTCACCAATAAGCCCTGAAAGGATAGAAATTGCAGTAATAAAGAACAGATATTGCAGCATTTTTAAAAAGAACAACAAAAAAGCAACCTGCCCAATACTCCCTCACCCACAAAATATCTACCCTTCTCAAATGTAAAAGTAAACATGCATTTCTTTTTCTAGGAGTCATTGATAGTTTGGCAAATGGAAAAGAAATTCAATTTTCTCATGTTTGCACTCTCCTTATTCAGATTATAACTTGAACAATGTTACAAAATATTTTGATATCTATAATAAACATCTGAAAAGGACAGCTTTCCTTTTTCTCAATATTCCTGTTTAGAGTTAATGTCCTCTATCCATCATTCCTATTATTTTTGAATATCTTTCAAGTTCAGGTATTTTGCAATTTCCTCATAATTGATGAACACTCTTCCCTAATGTAATTTTGAAGCATTTTGAATCAGATTAGATTGCCCCTGAATCTCTCATCAAATCATGCCTATGAAATTTCTTCTAAAGACAAATGTGACTAATATTAGATATTCTAAGTCATTTTAAAATATATTGTTAGAAGCTACTGCTGGTTTGACTGAAAAAAATTCACTATTTAAATTTTGAACTTGGTCCTATTTTAACTAGTTCACTTTTAAATTTGGCTAAAACAGAATTGAGGACATTGCAGCTCTGAAATCTGTTGTTTGTGAGGGAATATTAAACATAGGGTATAATTTCCCTCAGACCACCCAACTGGCTACCATATTATTTGGATCCTCATGCCAAACAGCTGAATGTGGGATAAGTGACTTCAGTTGTACTGCTCTTTCATAGTTTGATACTTTGTCCTCTAACCAGAGTTTTGATTGAACAACTTTTCAAGTACCTCCAAGAGGTTTAGTATTTTATTTTTCATTACTGAATTTATTCTAGAAAAGTCACTTTCCTAGAAAAGTTAATGTTTTTATCTTTCCTCTAGAATTGAAAACTAAATCTCAAATTGAAGTGAAAATAATCTGCACTCACCATAGCCCCCGGTTATTTGATCAAAGATAGGTATAGGAGATCGTCCTCCAAATTCTTCACTATGAATTACCAGGGCATCTTTCACTGCATCATATCCACAAACTACAACCAATGGCTTTGGTCCTAGCCAGATAGTAAAAACTGGACCATACTTCTTAATAAGCTTAGGATAAAAAAACATCAAAGGTGTGAATCAGTAGAATTTGAGGTCTCAGTTTTGGACATCTGACTCAGTTAATAGCTCTGAATACATCTTAATATTTATCACTTAACTTTAAAAAGTTATCACCAATGTAAGAGCTAAATAAATAGACCTCTTCCTAATCTAACATAAATGATTTCAAAGTGCTATTTTAATTTTCATGGCTATTAGTGTTAGAGATATCCTTTGGATCAAGTTTTCCCAACCTGATATTTTTCAACTTGAATGTTAATTTACTATAGTTAAAAGCCTTGGTGACCAAGAATTATGGTAGCTGGTCCAAAATGTATGGTTCAAAAATAGTGCAGAATAAATTCATTATGATTAAAAGAAACAGATTTATGTTACAGTGAGTTTGCTTTCACATTAGAGCTTCATTCTGGGTTCTCCATTAAATTTGTGTCACAACTGTGACATTCAAACATCATGCTACAACATGCATTGCTTAATCCTGGTTTGTTTATTAAATTTAACTACCAAACTCCCAATAACTCTGTGCAATTCACAAGTAAAAATAATGAAACACAAAAGAAAATACAGCAATTAAAAAAATTAAAGTGACAAAGATAGGGAAAAATAATCAAAAGAACCAGCATGAAAACGGATGGAACTATACAAACCAAAGGGAACGTCCTTATCAAATAAAGCAAATACAGTTTTTCTGCCTAGGCAGAGAAACAGGCCTTTAAGGGCCTTTAAAATGCCAAAAGAGTGAGGGCCATTCAGATGGCAGGTAGAAGCATATTTCAGGGCACTGAGAGATGGCATTGTTTAATTAAAGGAACCCACAATGCGCCAACCCTACAGGATCATACCAGCTGGGCAGGCACTATGGAAGAGAGGTGGTCCCTCAGGAAACCAAGTTCTAAAACATGTAGGCCTTTATTGGTAATAACCAGCATCTTGAATCATATTCAGAAGCAAACTGGAAACCAGTACAACCTTTGAAGTAGAGTGTTACATAGGCATGTGAAGGCATGCTTATCATTACCCATGCTACTACATGCTGGACAAGTTGAACCCTCCGAGTGATCTTTAATAGTAGCCTCATGTAGATACATTGCAGTAATCAAGTCATGAAGTGCTTGACTGCCTAAAGGGCCTAATAATCTAGGCACACCAGAAGAAGCTGTGCAGAGGGCTTCTCAGTTGCCATCTGCTCATTAAATAGGAGCTGTGAGCCAAGGAAGATCCAAGGATTACACAACATGTTTCAGTGGGGAAGAACAGCCCCGTTCAAGGTCAGAAATGGATCATCCCTAGTTTTCAGTAGCCAAAATGCTCACAGCTTCTTGGTCTTGGTTAGACTGAGTGCAAATTATTCCAAACCCAAACAGCCTCCAGACACTGGGACAGGATCTTGATAGGCTCACTTGGCCAGCCTGGGATTGAAATATATATTTATGTATCATTAACATACTGATGATATTGAACCTCATCAATAGAGAATGAGAATGACTTCATTGAATGGTTTCATGTAGATACTGAAAAACAGAGGCCAGAGAATAGAATCATGAGGCAGACATGGGGCACTCCACAAAGTAGGGGACCAGGGAATGATCTGTTCTCCTCTCAACCAACACAAGAACCACTCCTGGAGAAAGATAGAGAACTGCAGTAAAATGGTGCCCCAATTCCCACATCATGTAACTGGATCAGAAGGAAACTGGTTGACAATATCAAATGCCATTAAAAGATCAAGAAGCACAAGAATGAATGCATCAGCTCCACCCTGACTCCACCATAGGTCATCTACAAATCTCACCAAATTTGTAATGATTTGTGAGAATAATTGTGGGAAACAGGAAGAGGAGCCACAGCCTAAACAATATTCAGACAAAAAATATATATGACCGCCCACAAAAGGAATGGGAGAATGGGAAGCACCTCAGAATGAATCTGCCTAATTCTCTGGAAAGTAAAACTAAAGAAAGTGAAAAGTGCTTTCTGACTTGCAACATTCAATTAGTGTATAATAATACACTAATAATAAAGGTAGTGTTAGTGTTCATAGTTTTGGTTTCTTGTCTGCACTATATCAAAGGGCAGACAAAACCTGTCTTAGAACTAAATTCCAGCCTGGAACCCGACTGGAATGAGTCTTGATCAGGGGTGTCAAACTGCCGGCCCATGGGCCGGTTGCATCATGCAGAGGCCACGCCCACCCCAGATGTGGCAATGCGAAAAAAGTCACAATGTGTCGTGACACATCACGTGACACGGCGAGTTTGACACCCATGGTCTAGCTAATTGGTTTCCTCTATGCTTCACATCACTTGCAGATTACCAATCATCTCAACAACCTTCTCCAGAAAGGGAACATATAGTAATTGAGACTATTGGGTCCAATGGTGCACTACTGCCTCTTTCAAAGCAGAAGTCACCACCTCCTCCATCAGGATGCCTACATCACACTAAAGACCCAACCATGAGAGCACAGAATGGGCCCAGATGCCAAACTAATGGCAAAGAAGACTTCGCCAGCAAAACATATACCAGGTCATGCTATTAGGCCAAGCACCTGGTTTATCAGCTGATCCTGCCCACTAAGAGAACAAGATAGAGCAGATCTGAGGCATTTTATCCACTAGGTAGCCTGATTTCCCTTCATAATAGCCCTCCCTTCCTATAGCAACCCTGTCACCCTGAATAAGACTGCTAAAAAGCTGTTAGTAGACATAGCAAGGATGGCGATATATTGATGTTTCAATGTCCTTATGATCACAAGGTATTGCCTAATATGGGCTTTTACTCACATCCAGCCCCTCCCTCCAAAGTCCTACTATCCTCATTGTGGCAGAGAGTATTCCTTGGAGGGATTAGCAAAGAATATTGGGAGTGTATGCCAAACCACATATTTTCAGCAAGGTCACTCAAGGTCTGAAGGTCATCCCAGATGCCCAGAAAAAGCAAAAGGCACCTAAGATAGGAAGATGCTAGAGGCATATGTGAGAAGGACAATTCATACCGTGTAGGATAATACAATGGTAAATTACTCCTGCATTTTTATCAAGAAAACTATATCAATAAAAAATATAAAATGATTGACCATATAGGCCAGATGATGGGCCCCTCATGTTATTGAGGAAGAGCTGAGAATATTTCAGGGTACTAATGGTGTTTATGACATGGCTAGATTCAGGAATCTAGTTGTTGATGTTGCCACGCAGGAAAAAAATCTAAAGCTACAGAGTCAGAACTATATAGGAACATGGAATGTAATAAGCATGAACTTGGGAAGGCTCAATACAATAAAAGATGAAATTATTAGTAATTGACATTTTAGGCATCAGTGAATCAAGATGGACTGGAACAGAAATTTTCAGTCAGAAAAATCACACTGTTTATTACACAGGAAATGAAAAGAAGAGAGGATCTTGCTTTTCTTATTACAAAGTTTATAGCAAGAATATATCATACAACTAATCCCTAAATATCAATTAGATTTTGCGGACAACTCTTCAATATGATAATCATTCAAATTGATGCTCTAACTACTGACACAGAAAAAGAGGTTTATAGGTTTTATGATCAAGTTCAATTGGAAACTGACAGGATATAAAAGCAAGTTGTGCTGCTGATTGGAAAGAAGGAATGCCAAAGTTGGAAATATGAAAGAGGAAAACATAGATGGAAACTGAAATGAAGAAGACTAGTTTATCAGTTTCTGCCATTTCAATGAATTCTTAGCTAAGATTTGGTTAGCTAACAAGACCTTTAATAGTGTTGATCCCATCAAGCTGTGAAAAGTGTTCAGAAAAATAGAAATCCCAGAATATCTCATTGTTCTTCTGAGAAACTTATATTCTAGTCACACTTGATAGATCAGATACAAAGGCCTTCGAAAAAATATTCAAATGCCATGCTGTGCTTATACCTATAAAGATCAGACACATGTAAGCATATTCTCTGTGACACTGTGCAGAAGTGAAGGTTTGACTTTGAAGAAGGAGGCTAGGAAGAATATTGATAACTTTGATGTTGGAGAAAATGTCTGAGAATATTGTGGACAGGAAAAAACAGACCGTTGGATCACCAAACCAATAAACTTAGACTTCTCATTCAAAACACAAATAGCCAGGCTCAAAATGTCCTATCTCAACCACATTATGCAAAGAGATAGCTCTCTGGAAAAGGTTCTAATACTGGGAAAGAGAAGACTATATGGTCTCTAGGAGTTGAAAATGACTTGATGACATATAATCAATCAACCAGTAAACCTATTGTCTGGACAAGTTTACTTCAAATCTTCTTTAACAATGTTCTAGGAGACTGTTCTGGTATTTCATTTCTCAAGGTTCATAGTAAACCACGGTGCACAGGAAGGATTGGTGCACAGGAAGAGGCCACATAGGGATTGTTATGCAGCTATGAATACGGCCTCAGCAGAACTGACCACCTCAAGGAAACCTCAAGTTTTCTCTGAAATTCTATTGGCTCTGTCGAGCCCCCGCGGGCTCGACATACATGGGAGGCAGGGAAGCAAGCTCCAAACGGAGGCCGCCGCGCAGCCAGATGCTGGTGGTTTGAGCGTTGCCAGGGATGCCGCGCGGTGTGGTGTGGCCCCAGCCCCGCTAGCAAGACAGACCCAGCGGTTGGCACAGGAGGCTCTAGCATCGGCTCCAGCATCACCAATAAGCAGGGCCTGCCGGTCAGCATGGGAGGATCCAGCATCAGCTCCAGAGTCTCCAACGAGCAGGGCCTGCCAGTCGGCAGACCAGCTCTGCAGCCGAGTGAACCGTTGCCAGGGTTCTAGCCCGAGGACACCAATGGTACAGAAGATGGTTTGGCAACGCCACCAGAGGGCGGGGTGCCCCGTAGAATCCCTGCGGTCCACGGCTTAAATCCAGGATGCTGGCAGCGTGTGGAATAGTCTGTCAGTGCTGCCGTGCGCCAGGGCATCCCTGCAGGACTGGATGGCAGTAGGAGGGAGGCTTGGACCTAGATTGCTGCCTTTCAAGGCCGAACGGCGGATGCTGGCCTGTGGACTGGGGGCGGAGCCAGGGGGTGGGGAAGACTATGTATAGCGCTGGGAGCAGATCACTCCCAGCGCTGACTTTATTCCTGTATGGATTAAACCGCATGTCAACCCGTTCCTGACTACTGGTCTTGTTTCACAGACTGGAAGGACGCATGACAGTAAGTCAGCGCTCATCTTTTTTGTTACCCTTCCCATTTCCCTGGTGCTATCTAGGGAATGGCTGAGGGGAAGCAAGAGGCCACAACAGTGGCTAAAGGAGGGGAACCAGCTGGAGCAACAGGGCCAACACCTGACACGGAGGCAGGGGATGCTCAGCAAGTGGTGAGGCCTAAGGTGCGGGAAGCAAGGCCTGCAGTTCCGGTGAGTGGGGTCCAAGATGCTGGGGTCCCAGGGCCTTCGGGGGAATGGTGGCACAGCTCTGCACTTACCAACCCTGATGCCGGTCAGGCTCATACTCTGGGTGGCATGGGGCCTCTGATGGAGTGGAGGGAGAGGCGTCTTATGGAGGAAGACGATGAAGAATGAAGCTACTCCACGGTGCCCAGATGACAAACAATGGACATCCTGAAGGACCGGTTTGGGGAGGCTGGGTACCAGGATCCTCCCTCGTGGTCAAGATGGGAGGCAGCTCGAGAGATGGCATCATGGCACCGGACGGAGGCACAGCCGAGTCAGTTGGATCCAGCCTGTTTCCATCTGGCCAGCCTGAGACTCAGGGCGGTTCCTGGCCCTGGTACTCCCCAGGTGGGTGGCTCTGGTGTGAGTGCACCAACAGCACAGTCATGGCATGTGTGGGCAGGCAGGTCATCGATGGACCCAGGGGCAGGTCGTCGATAGACCCAGGCAGATGGCCAGGCCACCTGGGACCCCGGACCAGCAGGGGGTAGGGTCCAGCTACCAGGGATTTCCCCCTATGGCTGATGCCCTATGGGGGACGGGCCAACCTTTGGGGACATGGGGTTCTGGGATGGTTTGGGGCCCGCTGCCAATACCCATGATGTTCGACAGGAACCCGGATCATCTCGCGATGTTCCTCAGTCACATTATCAGCCATCTAGACCGGTACGCCCATCTCTATCTGTCTCAATGGACGATGTTGGTAGCGGTCACGGCGGGGCTGCAGGATGAAGCAGCGGTATGGGCGGCGGACCTCTACAGCGACTATGCCAGAGAGCTGGCCGACGCCGGTCTGTTCCTGGAGGCTCTATGGTCCCAGTTTGAGGACGTCTCTCGGGTCCAGCGGGCTGAGGCTGAGGTACTGGCGCTGAGGCAACGAGGCTGGCATGTGATCAAGTACGTTTGTGACTTCCCGCGGGTGGCTGGTAGACTGCGATCCTGGCCAGAACATCTCCTGGTTCATCAGTTCCAGGCAGGCCTGGATCAGGATCTGCACCAGGCATGTGTTTTCTGGGGTGTCCTGAACCAGCTCCAGGATTGCTTCTGGGTAGTGGTAGACCTGCATACGGGACTGCAGGAGTTTCGGAAAAAAGGGGAAGACCCAGTTGCGCTGTGGAGGGTAGTAGAGAGACCACGGGACAAAGGACGGAGGGTACAGGCTTCGGGCCTGGGTTCCTCTGGCCCTACTCCCCAGATGCCGTTCCGCTGTTTCCGGTGCAACCTGCCAGGGCATCGGGCAGTGGAGTGTCCGGTCCCTGCTCCACGTGGGCCTCCATCGACCCCTGGGAAACCTGGTCCCACACCCAAGAAGACCCCAGAGAAGTTGCGAGGGCGCAGCAGCCGGAGGGGGTCGTCTCCTGGCAGACACCTCCGGTGTAGGAGGAGGCAACAGTGGCCACCAGATACTAGCTGGTGGCATATGACAGCGAGGATGACGCAGCCGAGGATCCCATGGTTATGGGATAGCAGACGCCTTGCTGAGAATGCCCTAGTACAAAAGTAAACGGGAGGAGGTTGTACAAGCAATCATGCCCCCCTACCGGCAAGCCGCAGCCCAGGTGGTACCTTGTCATGGGCCGAGCGATCTGATCCAAGAGCTACAGAAGGCGGTCCAAGACGACCCCTGGCTACGGACCATCCAGACATGTTGACAAGGTGGGAGGGGCTGGCCTGGAAAGTCGACAAGCTCTATGTCCCACAGGCCCTGAGGGGATGCTCCAATGGTGCCATGATATGAAGTAGGTGGGCCATTTCAGATTTTGAAGACCCTGCATCTGGCAAGGTGCCAGTTCTGGTGGCCCCAGATGAAGGCAGACGTGGACCTCTACGTCCGGGGTTGTCATGTCTGTGCCACCACAAAGCCCCATACAGGGAAGCCCTTGGGATTGCTGCAAACAGTGGTGAACCCAACTCGACCATGGGAGGACATTGCTATGGACTTCATCGTCGAGTTGCCAGAGAGCTGTGGCTACACCGTCATCTGGACTGTTATATACCTGTTCTCTAAGCAGGCCCACTTCGTCCTGTGTAAGGGGTTGCCGTCTGCCCGGCAGTTGGCCAGACTCTTCATCACGCACGTGTATCGCCTACACGGAGTGCCCCGGTGGATTATTTTGGACCAGGGGGTGCAGTTCACGGCCTACTTCTAGTGTGAATTCATCCAGTTCATCGAGTTGTCCCAAGGTCTCAGCTCGGCGAACCACCCCAGCACCAACAGGGCAGCAGAACGAGCGAACGCTATGGTGGAATGCTACCTGCAGAGCTATGTGTCCTACCAGCAAACGGACTGGGTTGACCTGCTGCCATTTGCGGAAGTAGCATACAACAATGCTGTGCACAGCAGCAATGGGTTTGCTCCCTTCCAGGTGGTACATGGTGTAGATTTCATCCCCATCCCCGAGTACACCCAAGGGAACCACTCACCCTGACAACCCCGGGAATGGATAGCGCATGTTGGGGGTGTGTGTGGGAACGTTAAAAAGGCCCTAGTGAAGTCTGAGGAAGTCACAAAGGCACAGGCCGATAAGAAAAGAAGGTCCCACAAGCCTTTTCAGGTGGGCAACCTGGTACATCTCTCGACCAAATATCTACGCCTGAGGGTGTCTTGTAGAAAACTAGGGCCTAAGTACCTAGGGCCCTTCCAGATCAGACAGGTCATCAACCCGGTAGCCGTGCGGTTACGGCTACCCCGGCTCTTGTGGAAGGTACACCCGGTGTTTCACAGCAGTCTGCTGAGGCCGGTAGGGGATTCCCCAGGTAGGCCCATGAACGAGGTACCAGGGCCCATCTCAGGGGATCACTAAGAGATACAGGAAGTCCTGGACTCTCGGATCCATCGAGGACTGGTACAATACCTGGTCTATTGGAAGGGGTACCCCATCATGGAGATATCATGGGTGAGGGAGGTGGATGTCCACGCCCCACATCTGGTGTGAACATTTCACCACCAGTATCCTAGTAAGCCGGGTGGGGCTCCAGCCGAACCATTCACCATGGTGGGCGAACGTTCATATAATTCTCCTTGCCTTCCAGGTGGAGCCCTGGTAGAGGGAGCCACCTGTCGAGCCCCTGCTCAACATACATGGGAGGGGGGAAGCAAGCTCTGAACGGAGGCCGCCACGCAACCAGACGCTGGTGGTTTGAGTGTTGCCAGGGACACCGCATGGTGCAGTGCGGCCCCAGGCCCACTAGCAAGATGGACCCACCAGTTGGCACAGGAGGCTGCAGTGTCAGCTCCAGCATCATCAGCGAGCAGGGCCTGCAGGTCGGCAGACCAGCTCTGCAGCAGAGTGAACCGTTACCGCAGTTCCAGCCCTAGGACGCCAACGGCGCAGATGGTTTGGCGATGCTGCCAGAGGGTGGGGCACTCCACAGAATCCCCGCAGCCCACAGCTTGAATCTGGGACACCGGTGGCCCGTGCAACAGCCTGTTGGTGCTGCCGTGTGCCAGGGCATCCCCATGGGACTGGATGGCGGTAGGAGGGAGGCTTGGACCTGGATTGCTGCCTTTCAAAGCCGAACGCCGGATGCTGGCCTGTGGACTGGGGGCGGAGCCTGGGGGTGGGGAAGACTATGTAAAGCGCTGGGAGCAGATCACTCCCAGTGCTGACTCTGTTCCTATACAGATTAAACCGCATGTCAACCCATTCCTGACTACTGGTCTTGTTTCACGGACTGGGAAGGACAAGTGACACTATCAAGCATCAGAGTGGGTCGATTCAACAGACCCTGTCTCCCTGCAGGAATGGGTGACACTCTTGAGACAAAGGGAGTCAGAGAGTGATCTGTGTATGGTAATGGACCACTACCAGGTCACATCTCAACTTTTCCTTGACCATAAACCGATCCAACATGTAGTTGTCAGTATGCTGATATCCATCTCCATTGTTGCCATGGAGGTTCTCAAATATGCTTTATCAAAATCACATTATTACTTTATCTGCCACATTATTATAATGCATTTTGTGAAATTAATCCATGCATTCATAATCCTTTAACAACAGTTAGGGTCCCTAGATATGATTCACACAACTCTTAATAATTTTACAGATATGTTTCTTCACTGATGACCAAATTTCAAAGCTGTTTTCAAGTGAGCCATCTATAGATAAACTATATGATAGTTTATGGCACAATGTATGGACCAAATTTGTATGTGTTTTAGCTATCTTAAAAGGATGTAAAAACTGCTGGAAAGAACCCTAACTTTTGAAATACCCATTTCACACTATATTCTCAAAATACAGGAGATTGCTAATCTCCCAAATGATTCTTGAATCTCTCATCCACTAAGAAAGGAGTCATATCAAAGGTCTTACCTTTTGGTAGTTTTTATACAGAGGCAGGACATCTTTTTGCAGTAGATTCCCCAGAAGGAACCAGGGTGGAGGGCCAAGAGGAAATCTGACTCTTTCTTGCTGAAACCGGAAGGCCCAGAATATGAGCAGAAAGAGAATGAACAGTATTATTGTCCCAGGGATCAGCTCCAACTGCATGTTTATTCTTCTTGCCTTGATGGAGTGAAAGAGATGAGACTTCGGGGTTGGAAATGAGTCTGGGACACACAGAGAAGGACAGAGTCAAAGTCAGTGTGATTGGTTCCCTAGCTTTCTTTCTTCCACTCCCCAAGGTATATTTTTACTTTTGCAGGCTATCAATTATTCCAGAACATGAAATGCTGTTGTTAAGTATTTATTTCGATAACACAAGCAAACTTAGAGCAATTGAAGGAGTACTCTAATGACATGTTTCTAACTAAATAAAGGTTATTTAATTAATCCAATTTTCTAGATTGAAATAAGTATCTTCTGTTTGTGGGTAGACTTATAATGTAAAATGCAACTATATGGTACTAGAGCAAGTATGAGGGAAATAGCATTGGACAGTCACTTTCTGGGCAAGCAGCGGAACTTGATAGTTAATAAGAACATTGTGGTGACAAAGCCAACTGTTGATAGTTCAGCCAACAAAAGAATGAAGTAGATGAACAGATGGGTCTACCTGATTAAGCACTGTGGGAAGAATTTATAAATTTATATAACTGTTGGAAGAAATATTGTATAGGAAATCATATGCTAGCTAACCCAGTTCTCCAACACAGTTACTGATTAACAGCCTCTGAAATTCTTTTAAACTTACACAAACATAAGAATTAAACAATTATTTTAAATTGTAAATACTCATAAGTAAACACACAAAATTCAACACAATGTAAACATAATTATAACACAATTCAAGTGAAAAGACCCAGTCACATTACTTGATTTAATCAACCCCTTCTCTAGGGTCAACACTTACACACACCCACACCCCTCAAGTATCACACACATCAACACCCCTCAAGACCCAAGTACAAGCTGCTCTATAAAACTATCTCTCTGTACTCCATTTTCTCTGTAGCTATCCCTATAGGCAAATCTCTTTGCTTTTGTCTATGGAGATTCTGAGTCATCCAGGTCATGGTTGTCCCAAACGTGCTTTTTCAAGAGGCAATTGGGCTTTTTTTGTTTTTCCTTGAAGATATTTCGCTTCTCAGTCAAGAAGCTTGAAGAGGCCTCTTGCTTCTTGAAAAAGCACCTTTGGGATTCTTTGTTTTGGGAAATAAATAATTCTCCATTCCTCACAGCTGTCTGAATTTCATTTTGATTTATTCTTGCACAACCCAAATTATTCTTCTGACAGCCTCCAAATGAGGGCAACATCTGTTCTCATCATGTACAGTATCATCTGGGCAGACAGTGGAGACTTAGGAGAAGGAACAGTCTTTTGCACTTTCCAAATGTTTGGACTTCAATTCTAACACTGCATAACTAGCATAGTCAGTTTGGTTTAATGCTTAAGACACTAGGCCAAAAAGCAGAAGATCATGAGTCCTAGTCCCACCATAGCTATGAAAGCCAGCCAGGTAATGCAGGGTAGGAGACGATTCATAGTTTTGATTTTTAAAAAATCCCCAGAGCAATCACAGAATCAATAGTTAACACGAATGAGCAAAGTTCTGAAGGGACTTTCACTTTGATGAAGATCCATGGAAAGCATCCTCATGAAGCTGCTTCTCAAAACAATGACACCTCCCATCCTCTTCTCAAAGTAAAGCAAGACTATGGCATTGGGTTGTGTCTGGGGAGGTTCTGACTCATGAAGACAGTGATGGGAACTGCTTTTGTTACAAGCCTCTTCTGGCTACTGAAACTACAGGATGAAGCTCCAGAAACAACATGGAGCACCTCCCTGAGGCAAATCACATCCCACCTGTTTCATGACAATGAAATTGTGTTGTTTTTCATTTGTTGAAACAAAATCCAATCATGTCACATAGGCCTTAAGCATTTGTTTTTGCAAGCTGTCTATGAATAGTCACAGAATCTAGTCTAGATTTGCTTTAACATAATCCATGAACAATATAACAAGAATATATATATATATTTCTTTGGCTATTAGCTTTTTCTCTTTTACTTATACATAAGTGGTGAACATATTTCTGCATTTAGCAAGCTGTCAAAACTATAGCAAAACAAACAAGTAACCAAAGCAATAAAATCTTTGCATTTATCTTGAAATTCAACCTAAAGTTGCACATATATGTCATGCATTTACTAATTTATGGTAAACAACAGAGAAACATAATTTTGCATACACAATATGCTATCTGAAGTCTCAGTAATATTAATGACACCACTTGTGGAATAATCATAGTGCACATACCTTTCAGCGATCTAGTTGAGGAGAATAGCCCCAAATAGTTTATCTTTGCATGAGCATCTGATTTTATACCTTATGTTCTATCTAATCTCCTCCTCTTCCTCTTTGTCCCAGCCAATAGTAGCAGAGGTAGAACTGCAGCTTATTATTTCAAACATCATAAACAATACCCCTGAAACAGCTCCATTTTATCTGGAATGTCATATTGTACTGTGATTTCAAAACTTTTGAAACAGTTGTTTTATTCTGAGCTCATTAGCTTTTGAACTCCAACTTTTGTGCACTTCTAACTTATTATTAACTGTGCAGGTATCTCTTTTCCTAGCAAAAAGGTTGATTTTTGACAAGGAAGCTCTTACTGTTTTTCAGGCAGAAAAATGGAAGAAATATCAGTTAAGATCTTGTGCTAGTTGCTTAATCGTTGCTGAGCAAGTTTAACAGACAATTTTGCTACCTTGACATAGTCACAATTGTTTATCTACAAGACTATCTATTTTGCAATAGCATGAAAGTTAATATATTGTCAATATAGTTGTTCTAATGAACTTGGACAAAATGAGAAGGAAAGGAGTTGAAATGATCTCGCCTATAGAAAATAAGACTACTGTTTATAGGACACCATGACTCAGATAAAATGGATAAGCAATTAGACATTTTTGCATGAATAAAAAACAATTGCACACATACTTGATAGGTAAAAAGAAAGCACAAGCCTATAAAGAATAATTAGATTTATAGGAAGAAATGAAAGCTTTTCAACATTCCTGTGTTAGCTTGATTGTACGGATTTTCAATAAAGATACCACAAAATATAACTTTGCATGGATTTTATGCTGCATTGATGAAGCAGTAATTAAAAACTCCAAGTAGGGTAACTAAATCAATCTATTGTAATGAAAATAGAAAAGCATGTTTGGCATTTTAAATATTATTTTAAAAAATGGTATAAAAGAATAAATTTGTTACTATAAAACTGTGTTCCTTGTTAATTATCAATACTGCAGCAAATGGTCACACAATGCTTAGCTATGCTACTTATGATGTTACTGCTTCATTCATGTCAGGCTATTTAATCATAAATATCTAATGAAGGTAATACGGTATAATACTTATATTCTTACATGAATATAAAATGAATAATTTTATAAAGAAAAGGGGCTAGGTTCTGTTGATTGGATGGACAAATCATAATCTTGAACTGACTTCATTGTACATACAGTATGGTCTGTGTGTGTGTGTGTGTGTGCGTGAGAGAGTGAAATATAAAAATACTCAGTAGGTAATACTTCCCTCCTTAAGTAACTATGGGTTTATCAAAACAAATTCATTGGGTCCATGATAATTAATTGATACCAAATATAACAGGATTCTTTCAATTTTTAGTCCAAATTTCAAATCATGAAATGATTTCTTACCTGTGCAGACATAGCCCTAATAATCTGATCTTCAAAATATGAGTGTTCTTTTGTGAAAATTGCTTTCTGCTCTTTAAACAATTTAAACTGCTCTTTAAATATTTAATCCCACTACTAATACTTGTAGCAGCTCATCTATTTCAAATGGATCCAATCCTACCTGATTGGATAGTACTTCTCCACAGTTGTTCCTATTCCGTAGTCTATTTGGTTCAGATATTTGCATCTGACAATGTCATGTGGAAGTTCGAGTTTACATCGCCTGATGAAAGTGTGGGCAATTAATGAAGTATTGTCTTAGCACAGCTTTATTAGCATACCTCCTGAATGATTGTCTTACCCAGTTCAAGATTTCCAGTAATTCTGGGGTCCTCCACTACTGCAACTTTGGCATTCCTATCACCTTTAGTGGTGTGTGAAGCTAGTTGCTTACAGTGTTGGTATAGTTAGAAGTGCACAAACATAAATAAACTGGTTTTCTTTACAACTGATCAACAGAAAGAAGATGAGAGGGCAAACCGAAAAAATGTGCAGCACAGTAAATAATCCCAATTTCCCCTATGTATAAAACTTTAATGAACCGAGAAAAGGAAACAAATTGCTGTTGTCACTGTATATTTAAGAATTTTTCCAAGAATGTTTGGAATATGTCCTCGTCTACTTTGCTAGTCTCTTTCTGGATTCCATATGGGTAAGCACATATTAGTAATGAGAATGACATGGACTTTCACAAAATTGGACATAAATGGAGACATAATCACAAAGATGTCCTCTTGAGGGGGAGTATGAGGGGGAAATGAGGAAATGTGTGTGGTGATGCAGGGGGACAAATTTTGTCACTTAGGTACTAGTGCTAGAAATGTTGTCATTTTGGCATCATTGTGGTTTGGGATGCAGACACCAATGCATATGTACCATTTGTTGGGTCACACTATCTAGCCTGGTCATGAATGACATTACCATTACACTATTGTTTTGCTATTACGCAGTATGATTTTAGAGGGGGGGGGGGCAAAGTTAGTCCTCTGTTTATCACCCAGGAATCCTGTAGTACAAAAAAACTAAATCAATGTCATGTGACAGAGAGAGATAAAAAAGCATGTATATGTATTGTTGGGAGCCCATTTTTATTCCTTTCTCTGTTTACATATTTATATGCTGATATATAGAGGAGCATATGAGCAACACATTACAATTGCATATATGTTTTCATGTGCACCAAATATATCAGTTCACTCAAAACGGTTACTTACCTCTGTTCTATTCCCTTCAGCAAACTCTAGAGATGACCAGTTTGCAATATTTATGAATGAGGAAAGAGGATACCTGCCCAAAGGGAATATTTCCTTGTTTCCCAATGTAGGCAGTAGTTAGCAATCCCATTAAATACACACTTATCAGAAAAAGTCATTGTTGTTTGTTTCAGTGATCTGTAATCTTAAACTTCTGCATATTCTGTAGAGCTATGTCAAGCCTCTCCAATCTGTCCTAAGAACTGGTCCTAAAACCTTTAAATAATGCAGTTTATTTCTGATTGTTTGGGGGCATAGAAGCAGCCACAACTTTCGCAAATGTCATGCTCTCGAGCTTCATGGGTCCTGGATTATGGACACATTCTGTATGTTAGCCCATTTAAGGTACCTTGGTTCAAAATGTGTTGCTCTATGGTGCACAATTTCGCCTAATTATAAAGGTCATAACAATGAGAGTTTTAGTAATATATAGATATACAAATGGAGCATTGGGAGAATATGTGATTGGAATGGCTTAAATTTATATTATTATATAATTTAAAAGAGATTTTTTTTTCTAAAGTAATTTGGTTTGGGATTTCTGGTATGTGATTCCAGAAAAATTGTCCCGAATATATAAAGCTCAAATCTATGCTGGAGATGTGGACAACATGAAGGATCATTTTAGCATGCCTAATGAATAAAGCCCGGAAGTTTTGGTTTCAAATGCATATAGTGATACAAAGAATTTTAAAGATCAATATTCAACTGAAAGCAGATTTTTTTGTGGCACTAATGAATAAACAATTACAAAAAAGTAATGGAACATTGCTTTTGTATATGATAACTGCTGTGAGACTATTATATCACAAAAATGCAAAGATTCTGAAATATCCAAAATGGAGGAATGGTTGATGAAATTGGCAGTTAAGCCAACAACTATTGTGCCATAAATAGTTAAAATACAAAATGTCCACTTTATGGATATGAAAACATTATAAAATAATGAATTAATTAAAGCTCACTCTATTTTTTTTACTCTTTCCAATCAAATAGGATAATAGAGGAAAATTATCTGTCTGCCCATCTGTCATCAACAGAATAAAGTTCCCCAAATAGAATACAACTGGACAAAACTTGGCTTGTGGACAGCAGCTGGGAAAAGAAATATTGCATTTGAAAATGAACCAATTCAGGCTTGGGCTGTAAAGAAAATGTTCTTTTTTAAAAAAAGTTCCCCCAGGCAATTGGGCAACAACTGGGAATATTTGGTAATACTTCCTTCTAGGATCCCCTTCTTCCTCCCACCTAGCCACATGACCCAGAACCAAACTAGCATTTAGATATTGGAAAGAATTCCAGAAATGATGCTCTGCAGGCTATCCTTGTTTTCAATCTTCTGGTATCTTGTTCAAATAATGCACATGTAACTTTTTTGCAGCAACAGCAAACTTTGCAACTTAGTCCCTGATTAGGGAATTGGTGTCTGACTGGAAACAGTTAATCAATCAACTGCTTCATTAAAGGTTGTTCCACTGCAACATAACAGGAGTAATTATATACTGCTCACAAAAATAAAGGGAACGCAAACCCTTTCAGTTCCATGGTAAAATGTTCCCTTTATTTTTTTGAGCAGTATATATTTCTGGGAAAAGCTGGGTCTCAGAAATAAAGCACAAGAAATATTTTCAGTTGTCATGCTTCTAGAAATACATAAATGAGTTCCAAATACTTCCGTTCAGTGTTTGCTGACAGCCTTGTTTGTTGCTTTAACTTTTCTAATATGTAAACATTTCATTCTCAAAGAAATTTTTCTCTCTCAAGATTTGTTTAGCTGCTTGAAGGTATAACAGACACTGATATCCCTATGTGCTTCAGAGCACTTTTATGAAGATCAAATCCAGAGTGTGGCATAGCCCTACTTTAAAGAATATCTATCACATTATTTAAGATATCAGCAATACTACTGTTATATACTCCATGGTATATAGACACTTTTCTTTCTGATGGACAAATATACAACGTATTTTTTTTCCTTCACTTACTTGCCAAATATAAAAACTTTTCTTTTTGAATAGGCTATCGTTCATTTCTGTCGTTAACAGAACAAATCAGTAATTAGGAATGAATAAAGTGCTGAATTGAAAGGTCAAGGTTCATAGTTTTTCAAGAAAATTTGAAGCTGTGTTCCAATGACTTTTTATAAGGTGCAGGGAGGAAGTTTACCATGATAGCTACAGTGGCAGTTTTCTCTTTTAAGCTACAGATAGTGCTTTGGTCATTTTCTGAAGCACTGGGGGCATCCGTGAAACTGTTTTTAGTAGCCACTGTTTTCATTACAAAGCTGCATTAAAAGTCACAGAAAGCAGAATTAGAAATTAATAATTTTAGACTAGAACAAAATATAAAACTATTGTAATTAAAGCCATGTCGATATAATTACAAATTTATTTGGGAAAGGGAGATGTAATTGTGAAAGGAAGAATGGCCTCATAAAGTCTCATAAAGTCTTGAGAATCCCTGCTCTCCATCTGACAAAATAGTTATAGCAGAAGACTTGTCTTTTCTGGAGCGTGCTAATTTCTAGCTCATGCTCTTTTCCCAAATTAGATTTGATTTTTTTTCTTCAAATGACATACTTATTGGCAGTGGTGGGATTCAGCCAGTTCGCACCACTTTGGCAGAACCAGTAGCTAATTTTTTGTTGCCCAAGCCCAGAATGGACTTCCGGAAGCGGCATCCACATAGAGAACCGGTTGCTCACATATTTGAATCCCACCACTGCTTATTGGAGAGTACCCTTGGCCTCCTTAGTTTTTCTTTATTGAAAGGAGACCAGTGTAGGAGCTGATGAAATGTTTTCTTCATACTTTTCAAGTAAATCATGAAAAAGAAATAATACTACAGCCATATATGGAGCAAGGATGAGATTAAACTCCCTAATCCAGTTTTTCTGGAGAAAGACTGATTATTTTTCAGTCTGAAGTTGTGCTTATCATTTGAGTGATATACCAATTTGGGACCACAGGATATATTTGAATTAAATATATTTAGTATGATCATTCCCAAGCGTGATAGGTTTTTTTCCCCTCTGCCACATTAAAATGTATAATTCTAGAGCAACTTTTGTAATATATTTGGGTTCTGTATCCAAGAGTTTTGTAAGTGACATGTGACACGGTTTCTCAGAAATACATTCAAAATGGAAAAGATTCTTCTTTTTAAAGTTAGAGGGGAGTTCTGGTTTTTAGCTGGTGCTATGTTTAAAATCTTTTCAGTACATAGGACAAAAGCCCTTGTACTTTGGGTTTCTGTGTTTAAATAAGATAATCCCCTGTGGAAATGACCTTTTGCCTTATCAGCCCAATTTTTACTGAATTGGCAATTTAATAAAGAAGGCTTCTTCAGGCCGATTTTTAATTGAATGACTTTCAATATTAGTTTCCCCTGAATATTACCAAACCCCTGTACCTCAGTTCCAAGCCTGAATTGTCAGATTTTGCCAGGATATTTTTAGAACTTACTATTATAAAACAAATAACTTTTCTCACAAAGAAGCATCTCTCTTCAAATGCTTCAAGGGACTCTAGAAGATAGAAATTATTTCCACTCTCTAGGAATGTGTTTCAATGTTCCTGGAAATTCAGCTATCTCTGCTGCTACAGGAGCCAATTACATAGAGCAGTGATGGCGAACCTTTTAGAGACCGAGTACCCAAAACCACTCCACCCCGCCCCCACTCTGCCTCTGCCCACCCGCTCTGTCCCCCACCCACTCGCAGGGTCCCCCACCCCCTCCATGGCCTGTCGCAGATAGCCCAGGCAGCCCTGCAGCGCCATGGTGGCCATGCCCTCTGCCTGCGCCCCGCAGCATCATCTGGGGTACGAGGGCAGAGTCTTGTCCCCACTGCCCGGCTGCCATGTCCTTGGCTGCGCTACTCCGTGCGGGCTGCACTCGGGGGTGACTTTCCTCCAGGATGATGATGAGGGGGCCACGGGAAGAGGTGGGGCTGGGGTGACAGCACACATGCCCACAGAGAGGGCTCTGAGTGCCGCCTCTGGCACGCATGCCATAGGTTCACCCCTACTGACATAAAGCATCATCAGATAACTATTTTTTAATGATTAGCTGTGCCATTTAATCTTTAATACGGATAAATGGGGAAAAGTCCTCTAACCCTCAGTACTCACCAAATGCAATACACTTTTGATTTGACAAACAGAACAAAATAACAGAGTTGGAAGGGACCTTGGAAGTCTTCTTGTCCAATCTCCTGCTCAAGCAGGAGACCCTATATCATTCTGGACAAGTGGCTGTCCAGTCTCTTAAAAGCTTCCAGTGATGGTGTACCCACAGCTTCTGAAAGCAAGCCGTTCCACTGGTTATTTGTTCTCACTGTCAGGAAATTTCTCCTTAATTCTAGGTTGCTTCTCTCCTTGATTAGTTTCCATCCATTGTTTCTTGTTTAGCCTTTTGGTGCTTTGGAAAATAGGCTGACCCCCTCTTCTTTGTGGCAGCTCCTCAAATATTGGAACACTGCTATCATCTCATCCCTAGTCCTTCTTTTCATTAGACTAGCCAAACCCAATTTCTGCAACTATTCTTCGTATATTTTAATCTGCAGCCCTCTAATCATCTTTGTTGCTTTTTTTTCCTGCAGATTCTTCCAGAATCTCTACATCTTTTTTATAATATGGTGACCAAAACTGGATGCAGGATTCTAAGTATTACTAAGGCTTTATAAAGCAGTACTAATACTTCACATGATCTTGATTCTGTTCCTCTGTTAATGCAAGCTAGGATTGTGTTGGCTTTTTTTTGGGGGGGGGCTGATGCTGCACACTGCTGGCTCCAAGATCCCTCTCACAGTTACTGCTATTGAGCCAGGTTTCACCTAATCTGTACCTGTACATTTGATTTTTCTTGCTAAGTATAAAACCTTACTTTTCTCTCCATTGAATTTTATTTTGTTAGATAGGGCCCAGTGTTCAAGTCTGTTGAGATCCATCTGGATCTTGAGTCTATCCTCTGGAGTGTTGGCTATTCCTGCCAGCATAGTGTTGTCTGCAAATTTGATAAATTCCCCTTCTATTCTCTCATCTAAATTGTTTATAAGATGTTGAGGAGTACTGGGCATAAAATGGAACCTTGGAGTACATCACTGCTTATTTACTTCCACGTAGATATAGTCCCACTGAGGACTACATGTTGAGTATGATTTATCTATCCCACATTTTTTAGTTTACCAAGAAGCAAGTTGTGGTCTTATTTTGTCAAATGCCTTACTGAAATCCAAGTTCTATGTATACTGCATTTCAATGATCCTCTAATTTAGTTACTTTGTCAAAGAATGAAATAAGATTTGTTTTGCATGATCTGTTTTTACAAACCCGTGCTGGCTTTTTTTTATAACTTTGCATGCTTCTAGGTGTTCGCAGATTTGTTGCTTGATTATCTTTTCCAGGATCTTCCCAGGTATTGATGTCATGCTGATTGATCTGTAGTTTCCTGGATATGTTTTTTCCCCCTTTTTTGAAGTTGGAAACCACACCAGCACTTTCCCAGTTCTTTGATAATTCCCCAGTGCTCCAGGATCTTTGAAAGGCATGGTTCAATTTTCTGACATCACATCTGCCAATCCTTTTTGGTTAGTTGGGCTATATTATCTTTTTGTGTGAAGACAGATGCAAAGAATGAATTAAGTGGCTCTACCTTTTTTCTACTGCCCATTACTTCCTTGCCATCTTTGCTCATTAATGGATAGATTGTTTCTTTGACTTTTTCCTTGTTTATTTATGTTGAAAAAAATATTTATTTATTATTTTTGACTCTTTTTGCAAATTTTACTTCATTCTGAGCTTTAGCTTTCCTGACTTCATCTTTGCATGTTTGGACTATTTGTTGGTATCTGCCTTACTTATGTGTCCCTCTTTCCATTTTTTGTACTTATTCTTTTTTTTCTTTCAGTTTATTACATAGAGCATCATCAGTACAGTTTTGATGCAATTCTTAAAATATGTCCATATGTATATAAAGCATCAGCAGACAAATAAAACATGGATACATAAAATGTGCATATATTAAGCTCTCTTCCCAAGTGACATATGTGAAGATGCAAACTATGTATGCATAAAATTACATCTGCAGTTAAAGTATATTATTCTCAATGACTGCCCCCCTTAGACTTTTAAATTGGGGGGAAGAATACTATAATTTCGGTAAAGTGAAATTATGGACAGCTTGCTTATGTTTCTATGATAAAAGGGGCACCTGAAGTTAAAAATATTTATTTTACAAATCATAGTACAAAGAAGCAAATGTAAGATTCTAATCGCTCTTCAAAGTTATCAAACTGTTGGATTTTGATAATCCTTTGAACAGTGACTGTCACTAAAATATCAGGGAAGGCAGAAAATCATTAATCTATTGGCTAATTTTATTGTATTGTAAAAATTCATCGGCGTATTCAGTTTTATGTGTATAGTGTGTATAGTTTTATGTGTATAGTGTGGGAAAGACATTGCCTGCTTGTTCTCCAACCTAGGCCAATACTTCACAATGAACCTGTTTGATTAGGAATTTCACAAAAACACCTCCTTTTAAATCCCTAGATTAGAGAAGGTATTCCGTCTGTTATTGTTGCTAATAACAGCATTTAACAAACTTATACTTTAGCCCTTATATTTGATTAAAGTTTTGTAAAAAGGAAAATAGTGTTATACTATGACTTAAAGCAAAACCAAACTTTAAGAATAACTAAAGCAATTCTGTAGACATTTTTAGTGAGGTATATTGCTCTAATTAATTTTGCTTCAATATTAAAATCTGTGCCAAACTGCAGGTTTGATTTTGTCAAATTTTATTAGTCTTCTCTAAATGATAAGATTGTTAGTTTATGTACTATTATATTGACTGCATAAAAATATGTATCTAAGTGATTTATCTAAATGATTTATCTTAGATCTAAATCTAAGAGATTTAAGCTATAGTTTGTTTTCTAGGAAGAAAAGGAAGAGAAAGGCAACATCCTCATCTATCAGTTTTCTTACTAGTGGAAATGATATTAATGTTCCATTGTTCAAATAAGAATCTATATATAAAATATGTCTCCAAGAGACTGTTAAATTTACATTTAATTAAAGATTGACAACAATAGCCTATGCTAGATTTCTATTGCATGTTTCATAGTGGAAAAATTACTTACTTATCTCTAGGAAAAATATTCTTTGAGCCACACAAAACAGTAAACTTCTGTTGTGTAATATAAACACATGAGAAATATGAAAAGATTTGTGGCAGCCCCTGAGATATTGGAACACTGCTCTCATGTCACCCCTTGTCCTTCTCCTCATTAAACTAAACATATCCAATTCCAGCAACCATTCTTTATATGCTTTTGCCTCCTGTCCCCTAATCATCATTGTTGCTCTTCTCTGCACTCTTTCTAGACGTCTCAACTTCTTTCTTACATTGTGACAACCAGAGCTGGATGCAGTATTCCAAGTGTGGTCTTAAGAAAACATTATAAAGTGATATTAACATTTCATATGATCTTGATTCTATCCCACTGTTAATACAGCCTAGGACTGCATTGGCTTTCCTATAGTGCAATTTATGAATAAGGCAAATAAGAGATCTAGAGAAGAGATCTTGTATACTTACTGTTTATTATTATACTACTTTGTCTACTAAACTTGTATTTGTTGCATCACATCATCTCCACACCATCGATACTAGTCTCAATAGGTTTATTTACATAAAAATATTAAATCAAACCAAAAAGCCAAAAGCTTCCCAAACTAATGGCAAAGAATTTTGGGATTAATGCATAGTAAATTACATAGCACAGTTCATGAGTTACTTTGTCGTAAGATGGGCAGCCAATAAATTTGATAAATAAATAAAATTAAAAAATGAAATAAAGTTTAGAGACATTATTTAAAAAACCTATCTTCCAGAAAAATAACTTCTTTCTGGACATTTTTTTTATGTGAAAGTTTTATTGCCATACATTCCCTCCACTGGAAATAGCACTCTCTATCAGCTTGCAAAGAAAAATATATCTGTAGCCATTGTTAGCTCATATATAATATGCAGTCAGCTACAGGTCCAGGATTTTTTTTACAAATCCTGTTGCCAAGCTAGGCACCCTCAGTGGTGGGATTCAAATATGTGAACAACCAGTTCTTTGTGTGGATGCCACTTCTGGAAGTCCATTCTGAGCCTGGGCAACAAAAAATTAGCTACTGGTTCTGCCGAAGTGGTGCGAAACAGCTGAATCCCACCACTGGGTACCCCCGATCATATATTTGTGCATCTGCCTTGTATGATTAGTAAAACAACACTGAACCTAATTTTCTGAATTAATTCAACTAGATTGTCCCCATGTGAGGAGTCTCAAGGACTTAGTTGAGGGCACTGAATAACAGGAAGTTTTGTTTCTTACTGTCTCAAGACCAAATGTGGGAAAACAATACTCTAGTATTGTTCATATTAAAAAGAACTTGAAAATCAATGAATACAAATATGGCAAATAGACTTTATCAATATAGTTGACAAAAATAATTTCAGCTCATAAATATGTAAAGTTTGTCAAAGAAATTGGTTCTTCTGTTTATTTTTTTGCAGTTAAGTCCATTAGAGACTGTATCTCTACTGATATCAGAATGAATATAGACTAAATATTTAAGAATTAGAAGAGGAACCATCTATTGAAAAACTATTGTGACCTTTCCTTCCAGCCATTTAAGTGTTTGGAGGAAGAAGCAGATACAACATTTTAGAAGGGGGCTGATCAGCAGATAAAAGCAGATCATGTTGAAGAGCAGGTCTTGCAGCTAAAGGTTATGCAAGACCTCTGTCTTGCAATTTTACTAAGGAAAAGGCAGATGATACATATATGTGTGTGTGTGTGTATGTATGTGTATGTGTATGTGAATGTGTATGTGTATATATATATATATGTGTGTGTGTGTGTGTGTGTGTGTGTGTGTATGTCTTTGGTTATTCGGGTTTTTTCCCACGTAAAATTGGAAGTGTCTTGGCGACGTTTCGACGAAGTCCCATTCGTCATCTTCAGGCTGGTGTTTTCAGCTTCGTACTTCTAGGAGTAATGTGTGATCTCAGCTGTTTCTTCCTTTTAACTGCCAGTGGGGTTTGAACTGATTGGGTGGGAGCTAGGCTGTGTTCTGATTGGGTGGAGGTGTGTTCTGATTGGTTAAGGGGCTTGGCTGTGCTCTGATTGGATGGTGGGTTGGCTGTGCTCTGATTGGATGGGGGAGTGTTCTGTTTGGGAGGGGGCTTTGTTTTACTCGGATTAGTCGGAGTGGGACAGATTGCCCAGATTGCGGCCGCGAGGAGTGGTGGTGGTGGGGAGATCAAACTGTGGTTTGACTGAGCCGGTTGGAGGAGCTAGGAGAAAATGTAAAATGGAATATATCCCCCTTGGTAGACAGGACTATGGGCAGGAGCGTAGTGAGAGGGGAACGACTGTCATTCATGGGGGAGGTGAAGAGATTCTGCCCAACCCCAGGATCGGGGGGACTGAGCACGATGGAGCGCAGAATAAGAATGGGAAGGGGCTACACTTTGACGTAGGAAATACACTGAGATCACAGCGCGCCCAGCTGGGACCCGTGATGCGTGCTAGGAGCCAGATGCAGATGATTAGCGGCTGCATATAAGCGACTCCCAACAATGGCTTGCACACCCTGATGATGTCAAGAGCTCTTGATGAAAGCTTGGTTTAGTAAATAAATTTTTATATGTTTTATTCTCTTGGTGATCAACTGCTTATTGCTTTTTTGAAATATGGACACATCCAAGAGTCATCTTTTATTTGTGTAACTATATATATAATATATATATATATATATATATATATATATATATATATATATATATATATATATATATATATATATATATATGTTAAAAGCTGTACAACGACACTAGAACACCAGGAAGAGTTAAAACCAAAAAGTTATAATAAATATTTAAAAACCTAGCTTTCGTTGAATATCTATCGTCATCAGGTTGTATGTTGGTTAGTGGGAGGGCCCCTTTATAGATGAAGTAATGTTGACGCCCCGACTCATGGATCTTGTTACTGGGCCTAGCCGGCCAATCAACTCTATAGTTGTGGCTTCTGTAATGTTGGCTGGATTACTGCTGCTTGCTTTTCCTACTCTCGAGTATTCCTTTTTTCTTGCTCCCAGGGTGGATGTGTCTTTGAT
>NW_015388715.1:244104-252286 GCF_001527695.2 Protobothrops mucrosquamatus
GAAGTGGGGTAGCTGTAGTCCTTCTCCAGTCCAATCATTCCTCCATAGATCGTTCTTTTCTTTACGTGGACCTTTGGCATGGCGTCTTGGAAACACATGCATGCTCCAGAAGTGGGGCAGTTGTATTTGCTCTCCTTGCATGTGTCCTCTAAGACATGTGGGGAGCATGTCTTAGATTCTGACTGAGTTCTTGTGTTCTTCAATGCATGCATTTATTCTTCTGTTGGTTTGTCCAATGTATGCGGTGGGCAGGCGGTGCATGGGATTTCATATACTCCTTGATTTTCTAACTCAATTTTGTCTTTGGGGTTTCTTAGGATGGTGGATATTTTTTGGTTTGTGCAGAATGCTGTCTTGATGTTGTGTTTGTGGAGGATCTTGCTGATTCTGTCTGTGGTGTCTTTTATGTATGGGAGGAGGGCTTTGCCGTTTTCTTGTTCTCTGTCTTGGATTTTAGTGGGGGTTTCTTTTTGGATTAGGTTGGTAATCTTATTTCTTTGGAATCCATTGGATGTTAGTACGTTAGTGAGAGTGTATAGTTCGGTTTTTAGGTGTTGTTCGTCAGCTAAGCGTTTTGTTCTGGAGATGAGTGTCTTGGCTACGGAGTTGATCTGTGCTGGGTGGTGGTGTGAGAGTGCGTGCAGATAGCGGTTTGTGTGTGTTTTCTTCTGGTAGATGGTGTGTCCTAGGGAGCCATTGGATTTCTTGTAGACTAGGACATCCAGGAAGGGAAGTTTGTTATTAGCTTCTGTTTCCATGGTGAACTGTATTTTGGGGTGTAGGCTGTTGAAGTGTGTGAGGAAGTTGTCCAGTTTTTCTTTCCCATGTGGCCAGATTATGAAGGTGTCGTCTACGTACCTGAGCCAGAGTTTGGGTTTGTGATCAGATTTTTCTAGAGCTTGGGTTTCAAAGTGTTCCATGTAGAGGTTAGCAATGACAGGTGAGAGGGGTGATCCCATGGGTGCTCCTTCTATTTGTTTGTATTTTTGTCCGTTATAGATGAAGTATGTGTTGGATAGGCAGTGGTTGGTCAGATCTAGGATGTGCTTGGGGGGGTTATATTTGTTTTGGATAGCTGTCAAGGCTTCTTTGATAGGCACTTGGGTGAAGAGGGATATGACATCGAAGCTCACGAGTAGGTCACTGGGCTGTAAGTTTTGTTTCTTTATGATCTCTATGACATGGAATGAGTTTTTTACGTGTGAGGTGATGGATTCTGCATAGGGTTGTAGTTGTTTGGTGAGAAATTTGGCTAGGTTTTGTAGAGGTGAGCCAATGGAGCTGACTATGGGTCTAAGTGGGATTCCTTCTTTGTGTATCTTGGGGAGCCCATAGAGCTTAGGGTATCTGGATGATTTCTCTCTGGGAATGATTCTTTGCTGGATCTCTTCGCTGATGGGGGAGGCTTTTATTTTGGATCTAGTGGTTTTTTCCAGGTAGGTGGTGGGACCTGTGTTTAGGGGTTTGTATGTGGAGTCTTGGAGTAGGTTGGTTAATTTGGTTTGGTAGTCCGATGCACGACCACAAACTAGAAGCCAGTCCACAGCTGCATCATTAGCCACTTTAAACCCCTCCAATCCATACATGAAGCAAACTGACACCCACCATAAAGATGTGGCACGACCACGAACATGAAGCCAAACAACAGCAATGAAGCTCACTATCTCAAATCCCCCTGCAACAATTTAATTCATGTGTGTGTGTGTGTGTGTGTACACACACAGAGACACACATATATATGAATTAAATGTAGATGGAATATATTGCAATCAGCAAGGGATTTCTAAAACAGGATTAAAATCTCCAGTCATAATTATTTGATCCATAGCTAAATTAAAAAGATTTGGTAGAAATCTTTAACATGTAAATAGAAAGGCATATTACCAATGTTCTCATCTTTTATTGCAAGATGGGGGGTGTAATAGAATTCAAGAAAGACAATTAGAACTAAATCATTCATGAAATCTCCATATGTGGAACTTTAGACCTTTGAAGTTAGTCTATTTTCATTTGTGGTGAGGTAAGATGGGATGGGAATCAGCTGGGCAAAAGAATACCCTCTATGGTGGTGGTTTCCATCACCAGATAAAGAGCTTCCTCCTGCACCCTCTCACGCATTGTTTTCTTCCCCATATCCAGATTTCACAAGGTAGGCAGTGTGATCTAGTGCACTTCCCTCCATTTATCTCATTCTTGCTTTTCCTGTTTCCAAGCATGTTACTACCCAACTGTCTTCCTTTAGGACTCAATTTCTGGCACGGCCTGTTGTTTGCTGTACATTTGTGCTTTAGCCACTTTTGAGCTGAACTTTTTCTTCAGTTCCTCAAGGCAAACAAGTTGCAGAAAGATTTTCTTTCCTTGCTTACTTCCTTTCCTCTACTCTTAAGCATGGCAGGCACTTATCAAAGTAAGTAACATCAGGATTGGAGGACAGTTTAGTTCCAGTGCCTAATTGGGGAGTGTGGGGCGGGGGGGGGGGGGGGGGGGGGGAGAAGAGAAAGATCAACAAGTCTCTCTGTCCCATCTTTTCTCTTTATTGAAGATGTGGATTCCTGGGGGAGGGAGGGGTTGAGCAAGGGAAAGATTTTAGGAAGCTCATCCTAGAAGCTGTCTCCTTTGCATGCAGGTGGTAGACTTCCCCAAAGCTTAACAAGAAGAAGGAGAAGTTTGGAGTCTCCTGACAGCCAGCTGATCAGGACAAAAAGCTCTGAAAGCAGTTGCCATTTCCATAGGGAATTGTTGCAGAGCTGAAAATGGCAACTGCTTCCAGGAAGCATGGGGAACAACCCCAAATGCTGTGAGTCCCAGTGGGTTGGGATGAGGGGAGAGATGGGGTGTGTGGTTGAAACAAGGTCATACACAGCTTTTGGGGGATCGATCGTAAGTTTGAGTGGCCACTAAGTAACCAGTTTATCTCAAGGACTAGCAGTACTACAGTTTCTGGTGAAGGTGAAAGAAGTTGCTTCCTTCCACAATTGATCCTAGAATTATGGTTGTAAGTAGTTGAGGATATTAAGCAAGGTGCCCATGTGATTGCATCCCATAAGAAGCACAATTCCTGTTGTGGTTGTTAAGTGATTATGAGGTTGCTAAATGGAGCATGGGGTGCCTCAGGGAGTGGGGGACTTGCACTGTAACACTTCCCCAGCTTACATGTGGCCTATAATGGGAAACCCAGGCCTCCCCTACCCTCTGAGGCATCCTTGTAGAGTTTTGCACCCCACTTGATCTCACACCTTTGGTCCTCCATTTCTGTCCATCATACCTGACTCCATTTACCTCTTCCGAAGATCGCATTTCCCAGCTTTTGCACCATTCTGGAGGTGGGCATCATTTGTACTATTTCTCAGAAATTGCACCCTTCTAAGAAGAGATCATGAGAATGGCAGCCATTTCCAGAATGATGCAAGACAGTCTCTATAAAAGACCATGCAGTGCATCAGTTGATTCTCTTTCTAAAATTTGATTTTCAGAAATCCTCTTTTTAGAAAGAGAGTCAGCCAATGCACCATGTGGCCTTTCTACAAAAAGCCATTCTAGAGTGGGTGCCCTTTGGAAGTAGGCCCAAGGGACCCAGCAGGGCAGGTTGGTCATAAGAATGGGTGAAGTATCAATTGTGATCATATGATTGGGGGGGGGGGGAACACTGCAGCGGCTGTAAGTTTGGGTACAAGTCCTAAGTCCCTTCCCTCAGCATGGTCAGAATTTCAAACAGTTGCTAAGTGAATGGTTGTAAGTCAAGGACTGTAGTTTTTTAAAATAAAAATGAACAAATAACATTTTAAAGTAAGGGAAATATGGCCCCACTGACTTTTGGAGTGGGCTTTTGACTTCTCAACATGATACATCAAACCTACTGTAGCCTAGGGCTATGTACATGCTCTGATTTATTTTGGAAAAAGTCATGATTGGTCTGATATGAGCATTATTCTTTCAGATGACATTTTCTTCTCTTCTGACTCCCTCTTTTCATCCCTTTTCATTCCTTCTACTCAGGCTAAGGAAGCAGCAGCAGCAGCAACGCCATGGCAGGAACAGTCCAAGCTGCTCGTGCCCACTCTGACATGTGACCAGCTTCTGCTTCCTCTCTAGGAATCTGCTTGATGATTTTAACTCTCAGGAAGCCAAGTCAAAGATAATCTCTAAGAATCTGTGCAGAAATAGAGAGAAGGAAAATGTCCATGCATGTGGGCGTGTTTGTAAAAGAGAGGAGGGATGAGTTAGAGAATGAAGGAGGAGAGAGAATGGGGGAGGAGGGAGAGAAACCAGCTGGAGGTCAGGGGAAAAAATGAAAAGAAAAAACAGAAAAAACAGAAAAAAGAAAAGAAAAAAATGACAGGAGAGGAAAACAAAGGGGGAGGGAGCATACTTTCTCACGCTTTTCCCCTCTGGCTCCCTCCTGCTCTACCATGCATTTCCTGCCATCCAGGGAGGGAACAAATTGGCATTATGATTGCCAAGTTTCCGGATCACGATCATGTCAGAGTGGTGTGTGTGTGTGTGTGTGTGTGTGTGTGTGTGATATTTTATGAAGTTTGGAAGTACCATGACTTTCGCTGAAGATGATTGGCTACAACTGCAGGAAAGATCTACCTTCCTGGTGTCATGGGCAACAGAACCTGCCCTCAGGCTTTTCTGCTAAACTCTGGTACTGTATTGTGTTGGCACCTCGCAACTCATACTGCTTCAATTCAGTCAAAGTGGCCAACTTGGGGAGGAGCTTTTGTGAAGCCAGAATTTTATGGAGCCTAAATCTTTTATTATTATTATTATTATTATTATTATTATTATTATTATTATTATTATTATTATTATTATTATTATTATTATTATTATTATTATTATTATTATTATTATTATTATTATTATTATTATTGTTTTTGTTATTGTTATTGTTATTGTTATTATTGTTTTTGTTGTTGTTGTTCTTCTTCCTCCTCCTCCTCCTATTATTATTATTATTATTATTATTATTATTATTATTATTATTATTATTATTATTATTATTATTATTGGGGTAATTTAATGTTGTGTTTAACTTTTGTTTTCTTATGCATATATTTCATGAGTAGTGTATATGAATGCAGTCACACCATAGAAGGGGCATAGCCGTTGTGCATTCCAAGCTGCAACTAAGGTCTCAGCCAGATGGCCCACCAATTCCTAAATGAAAAACCCAAGCTCCTCTGAACCCAACAAGGTCCATCAGGAATCTTGGGTGGGTTGATCTAACAGGCCTTGCCTCCCCATGAAGTCAGGTGACACCAGCAAACCAGAAAGCATCCAGAGAATGATTTCATCATGGCAATGAACTAATAATGATGTTCTCCAAAACTAAGTATGTTGCTACTGCCACAAAACAAAAACTAATGTGTGGTCCCTGATATGCATTGGGTGTAGTGATTTGGGACAAGTTCATGGTTGCCATAAACTCCTGGACTACCTTATACTCAAGGTTACCAGAAGCGAAGTTAAAATCTCCAAGAACCAACAGCCTCAGGTCTCTATTGTCAGCACAACAACATATTCAGCTGCTCAAGCAGGTATGATGCTGGTCAACAGATAATACACAAGCAGCAATCACAATTGTTCCTTACAGCCCAAATTTAACCAAGAGCCTCACATCCAGTTTGCACCACAGGCCTCCAAACCCTCAACAATTTGCAGATGATAATGGCCAGCCTTTTTTCCCCTCCCCTAAAGTTTGATCTAAATTCCAAGATAACTGCCCACTCTAGAGCCATTCAGAACATAGTAAGGCTAGACAGGTCTGTTGCCATACCCACAATCAAATTTTGGATGAAGAAAGATATATTGCAGACTGACTTGGCAATCAGCAGCAATAGCTGGAGTCCAGGGTCTCACAGGCATTATTTATTTATTGATATAAGTCAGCCAATCTAATTTATAGGCCTTAAAAGGAGCAATTTATAGGATACAATATGTGCCAGGAAAGAAGCGGAGGGGGAAGATGAAAATGGAGGGGAGGGGAAAAGAAGGAAAAGAAAAAAAAGAAGAGAGAGAGAGAGAGAGAAAGTGAAAGAAAGAAAGAAAGAGAAAGAAAGAAAGAAAGAAAGAAAAAGGAAGGAAGGAAGGAAGGAAGGAAGGAAGGAAGAAAGAAAGAAAGAAAGAAAGAAAGAAAGAAAGAAAGAAAGAAAGAAAGAAAGAAAAGAAAGGAGTTGTCACTTATCATGATCTTGACTTCTTTCCTTGTCTTAATTATTGAACACAAGTGTTCACTGAACGTTTAACGGCTCGTATAAGGGGGGATTGATTCTTAGTTTGTAACATCATAAACAGAGACATTATATCCATGTCTTTGGTGTCCCCATCCAGATAGAAGGTGAAGTTCTGGAGCAGAGTGCTGAAGAACAGGAAGAGCTCCATCCTAGCCAGAGCCTCTCCTGGACAGGCCCTCTTCCCTGAAATAGCAAACAAGAAAACAAAGCTTATTCAAAGCTGATTAAAGAATAACATGGATCAGGCAAGCATATGAATTGGTAATACTATTTGTCCCAGAGGACTGTACCTGCTGAGAATGGCATGAAAGCATCCCTTTTCCTGAACTGGCCCTTTTCATTCAAAAAATGATCTGGGTTGAACTTCTCTGGAGTCTCCCAATGGAGAAGATCACGGTGTACTGAGGGGAGGACTGGCACAACAGCCATGTACTAGAAGAAGGAGGTAAAGAAACAGATGACATTAATTGGTGCTACTTCATCCAGAGAATAAAGAGCCTCACTTGTGTCAAATAAAATAGGCCAGCAGGGAGCAATCTGCAAACATTCTGAAATGGAATGAAGGGAGAGAGATTTGGTTTAATTAATTAATTTATTAAATTTGTATACTTCCCATGTCAGTATCCAAAGTGACTCTAGGCAATTCACAATGCCATAAATAATGCATATTAATACATACTTATTCAAACTGCCTTGAATATGAAGGATCTTTGACTATATAACAGTGAGTGCTTTTTTTGTAAAAAAACAAAAAGGTGCCGGAACTCACACAGGTCATACAACCCGCCTTGCCTAACCTACAAGATTTACCTTTGTAGTTGAAAAAAACCATTCAATTATTAGTGTATCTAAAAGACTAGGATTTTGTTCAAGGTAAGTTAATAATATTAATGTTACCATGCACAAATCCTTTGAAAAAAGGTGCAGGAACTCCATTCCTGTGCGTTCTATGACCAAAAAAGCCCTGATAACAGTCATCTATTTTTTTTCTTCTGCAGAATATCTTTACCAGTAATTATTATTGCCACACCTTGGGAATGTTGTAACCATGAAATTTGACATCACAAGTTGTTGCCCGTGGAAAGATTTCAAGGCGGTCAGTCCGATAACGTTGAACCTCATGGACCACAGCATTTGTGAAAGGCATCTTCAACCGGTCTTCCATGCTTGGAGTGCGATTTGTACCCACTACCTCATCAATCTCTTGTTGCACCTTAACTGTGAGAAAAACATACTGAGATGAGATTGACAACCTTTTACTGTATTGTACTGAGCACCCACAGTCAGCTACCACTTGAATAGAAACATGTTTTCCAAAGCACGTTCAGAGAAGACACTTCCAGTCAGGAAAATGGCTCCTCTTCAAAGTCATTTCTCAGTGGAGACCATTTCAATTTTTCTAGTGCAAGAAGACTATGTTACGGTTGAAATTATGAAAGCTGGTGATCACAGTTTACTAGCAAAACTATACTTGAGTTGCCTCAGAAAAGAAAAAATAACTGATGCATGGAAAAATGCTGAAGTGATTCTTATACACAGGAAAAGGGCCCAAGATGATTTAAAGAACTATTGCCCAATAAGCCTTCTTTCATTCATTGACAAGGTTTTCACCAAGAAAATAGCAAAAAGAATATTGAGAATGTTAAATGATGCACAGTCAAATGAGCATGCAGGGTTCAGAAGTGGTTAAAGCACAATGGATCACATCCAAGTTGTTCATTAAGTCATTGAAAGGTACAACAAATACACCATGCCTCTGTGCATGGCTTTATTGCCTACAATTTCATTGACTACAACTCAGAATTCCAGCAAGCAATAATTAGGGCATTGCTCAACCAAGGCATAGATACTTCTTACATAAACATACTACAATCAATATATGAAAAACAATGGCAACAATTTGCCTTAATGATCTTAAAGTGGAAATCAACATAGAACAAGGT
>NW_015388715.1:253636-258605 GCF_001527695.2 Protobothrops mucrosquamatus
CAAAAAATGGAATAAAAATCACTGGCACTTATTTAAATCACTTAAGATTTGCAAATGATATTGTTCTCTTCTCCCAAGATCCAGAAGAGCTATAAAGAGACATATGAGAGCTGCACAAAACAGGAGAACCATTTGGCTAAAAAATAAACCTGAAAAAGAGCCAGGTTATGTTTAATAAATTCACCAAAGAAAGAAAAAAAATATCTGAAGAAGAACTAGATATAGTAGACCACTGCATATATCTTGGCCAATGGATGTCAATGGAAGGTGATACAATAAAAGAAATTGATCGATATGTTGGTAGGCATTCAGCAAGCTAAGTATAATTTTCAAGAACAACTTCCCCCTATGCCTGAAGAGAAAAGTTTTTGATCAGTGTGTACCACCTGCTCTAGCATATGCCAGTGAAACATGAACACTAACCTCACAATCAATACAAAAGCTACAAGTGGCACAAAGCATTCAATCACATCTTGCCTCTTCATGATCTAAAGCAGTGGTCCCCAACCTCTCTGGCTCCATGGACCGACAGCTATAGTGGCGGCAGGAGGGAGGGTTTGGTTTCGCATGCGCAACTTAACTCCCACGCATGCTCAAATGAAGCCTCAAGCACTCGCCCCCTGCTTGCATGGCCTGGTTCCCAACAATACTGTTCCAAGGACTCAGGATTGGGGACCCTTGATCTAGTGGATATTATTTTACTAGAATTGTCTTCATGTAATCTCAAGATTTGATGGAAGCCCAGTTGTTCCAAGGGCATGTTAGTTAAACTGGGAAATAAACAAAACAAAACAAAACAAAACATTCTGTAAGAAGATCTTGGCAAAAACTTCCCAAAACTTCCCAGGTAAACTGCAGAAATGCATCTGCAATGAGTTTACTTTACTCAACAGCATCCTTACTTTATTTTTTCCAGGATTAATACTGGAGACCCTAAAGCAGGGGTCTTCAGACTTGGCCCTTTTATGATTTGTGGACTTCAGCTCCCAGAATTCCTCAGCCAGCCAAGTTTGAAGACCCCTGCCCTAAAGAGTTGACATCTTTATATATTTGTGGTTATTTCTGTACCTTGAATGTGTGGCAATTTAGCCATTGCTAGGAGGCTGCATAGCAAAGTTTGGCTTGTGGCTATTGTCCCAGCAGTAAAGAGACCAAGCACAGTAATCACAAGATCTTCAGGAGTGTAGATTCCCTCAGATGAGTTCTGCTCCCAAAAAGAAAATAGAAAGGGAAACATAAGGATGAAAATGGGGTTGATTTAAAGTAATTCATGAAACTCTTCATAGTGTCTCTTTCAGTTATAAAGGAAACTTAATTCTACCAGACTAACTTTAGAATATATAGGAGAATTTTTCAATTGTAAAGCATTTATGCAATCACCGTTTGATGCAGAGAGGAAACAACTTGCCTCTCTGATATACCTATCAAATATTTACCACAAGAAATTACCAGAATTAAAGGTTGTTATTTAGAGCTGGACAAAAGGAACTCTTAAACTGTATGATGGGAAAACAGGATTAGATCTGAGCCTAGAAGCTTGAATGTTATATCTGAGAGACTAATTCTAATAGAAATTGCTCCTGCAAGATGAATGATTATCTTTATATCACCTATTAAGAGTGTAGAAGATATGTAAATTAGCATGTAAAGCAAATGTCTATATTTATTCATTTTTAATTATGTCGGGCATAGGAGTACATGTTAACAAATGGCAAATTAAAGTAAGAAAGAAGGGGGAATAAACATTTTCATATTCTTTCATACGAGGTGAACTTGTTTCATCTTAGATACATATTGGAGATATTTAGACAATTATGCAGAAATGGTATCTTTGCCTACCTTTTCCATTCTATGAAGGAAGCAATCAATATAGTCACGTGGATTCTGGGGATCCAATGTCTTCTTGTGCAATTCCACCTTCTCACGGATATAATCACAAACTTTTTCAGCCTCGGCAAAAGAGTTGATATATCGTCCAAAAAAGTATTCCATTGTTTTTGGAAAAGTATTGTACACCTGTTGCAAAGTCGATGTTAAACAGTATATGTTTTTAGACCATAATGGTGAAGGCTTAATGCCCCAAATATTCAGAGAGTAGCTTTTACTCTGATATTGTTAATTATCAAACCTCAGCTAGGTGCCAAGACCAAGAAGACAAGTTGCACAAGAATTTCAGTAAGCTATCTTTAATTTTAGTGTTGAGTAAATACAGTGTCTTGGGAACTACTGCATGGTAGGAATTTTTATTTATAATAAGTTCGTTAAAAGGGAATCTCTTTGAAAAGCCTTTCCCCCAGATCTTTCCTCACCTAGGCTGATTTCCATGCAGAATATATTCTGTCAAGGAACTTGCCCACCATTTTTCTAGCCTCATCCCAGCTATCCCATGAAGGGATAATGATGAAAATGGTGATAGTTCTCGAAAGAGGGAGGAAAAAAGGACATAAGAATAGGGGAAATGTCTAAAAATACCATGATAAGAAGAAAGGCGCCTGTGCATAATTTGATATGATGATTAGTACTGCTAATATTATTTATAGTTAAAAATGTAATATTGAAATTTTTAAAAATATAATAATAATATACTTTTCAGTTTGATCATAATATTGATATTCCTCTTATATCACAAACCTAATAGCTTGGGGATAATGCTATTGTCATTTCTTAGAACAACATGGAAATATGTTTGAGAACTAAAGTTAACTTTTCAGTCAGTGAAAAGTTACAATTAGGAGGAATCAGCCCCTCCAGTGAAATTCCATGTTTGGCCATCCCTGACTAGTTAAGAAATGGGCAAGTCCTAGAAATAAGCAGGTCAGGGCCCACAGCAGTTACGAGAGAATGAAATGATCCCATGGGAAATAAGCCCAGCCAGGAAAGAAGGTTTGCTGAGAACCAATTTATATTTTGATGGCTCAGTCTTGCTGGATGTCTGGATTTGACTTCTCCTGCTTAGTAGCTCATCACATCTACAGTAATTTCCACATCCCTTATTTGGATATTCGAACACACAGAGAGGCCCACTAGTAAAAATGAGTGTTTGTGGCAGGAAGAGCATCAGAGAGGAAAAACATACCTGTCCTAGGAAACTAGTCAGAAATCTTATTTGAGACTCCACAATCTGCTGGTTCTCTATGAAGGTTTGATCTTTGTAATCAAATCGATTGCCAAAGACGACTGCACAGATCACATTAGAAACAGCACTTGAAAAAATTCTTCTTGGGTCAAAAGGCTGCCCTGCAACAAAGGCCACAGACATTTATGGGAGGGATCCAAGAATGGGGATCTTCCCTTCCACAATTCTCACCACAGAACTGCAACAAAAAAAACGGTTTGGGTCAAAGAAGTTATTCAAAGATTTTATTGGTATTTTTAAATAAATAATATTAAATAGAAAAGCCTAGATGTAATTAAATGAAAACATAAACCTTATAAGCACTAGAGTTTTTTTTTCAAAACCTTCTTGCTGTCTTCTGTCAAGAATTGTTTTCTCACTCCTTTCTCTGCCCTTTTCTGCTCATGGTGGGTTTTTTCCTCCCTGTCCCTTCCCTTAGAAGTTTCTACTTCCAGTTTTAACACTCCTGACTGTCTCTCCCTCCACCTTCTAATTTCTTTCTTCTTTCTTTTTTAAAAATAATCCTATTCTTTTCTTTTCATTTCTTTCCCCTTCTGATTCCAGAGATTTGTCCATTCTTGATTATATTCAAAAGAGGCACAAATCTTTAGAGGAATACTATTTATGATGAAATGTTTTCCTTTCTAGCCTTAGATTACCTATGTCATTCATCCATAACTTATTTGCTGGCTGTTGAATTTGCCTGATATATAATCATGTTGAAATAAATTGTTTAAACAATTTTTTGGCTTCTTTTCCCAGTTTTAACTGAGCACTCTATTCCCTCAGCACTGTCTCCTTCTAATCTATCCAACTCTTTTATATATATATATAAATTGTGCACGGAAAGAGAGCTCCGAGGTGCAAGAGGACGACCACTGAGGGTGGACGAGAGAAAAAAGGGGGGACCTGAAGATAGTTTCATGAGGCGTGACGGTGGTAGGAGGATGGAGGGGCGGGGCAATCGGTGTGATGACACAGAGAGAGATAATCCAGCCGATACGGATGAAAGAGGAAGGGGGGGAGAGGCTGATTGCAGCTGGATCAAACCCCGTAGGACCAATGAGTTTGAAGGGAAGGATGTAGAGGGTAGAATGGATGAGAGGCATGGGAAAGAACCCCCCGCTGTCCCCGACAAGGATACCCAGGGGCTGTGTGGTGATAAACATGAAAGGAAGGCAAAGGATTTACATGCGGGTAAAAGGAATGTACCCAGAGCGCAGGAGCGCAGTCATCTGGGCCCGTTTACACGGTCGCGCAGCCGGATGCAAGCACTTGGAGGCGGCATATAAGCCCTCCCTGAAACCGCCTTATCAACCCTGATGATGTCGGGAGAGCCCGACGAAAGCTTGGTTGCCTGTATTTTAATATTTTAATTGCTTTTAATCTTTTAATTGCTTTTAAATATTTTAAACTTCCTCTTGGTGATCGTGGTTATTTCGTTTCAACATGGATTTACCCAAGAGTCAAATTTTTAGTTCTATTACTAGTCTCATATATATATATATACATATTTGTTTTCTGAGGTTTTCGCGGGTGTTTGTATGTAGGTCTTTAGTTATTCGGGTTTTCTCCCGCGTAGATGACGAATGTGACTTCGTCGAAACGTCGCCAAGGTACTTTTAATTCTACGCGGGAGAAAACCCGAATAACTAAAGACCTACATATATACATGAAAGGAAGGCAAAGGATTTACATGCGGGTAAAAGGAATGTACCCAGAGCGCAGGAAAGCTAGGTGCTTTTAATTGTAAATAAACTGATTATAGTTTTTTATCTCCTGGTGGTCTCACGGTTGTGATTCTTTATATATATATATATATATATATATATATATATATATATATATATATAT
>NW_015388715.1:261311-275167 GCF_001527695.2 Protobothrops mucrosquamatus
CCGGCCAGCCAGCCAGCTCAGAGGTGGCTTCTCTGAACTGCTGGCCTCGGGCGAGGCAGGGGCTGCTTTTTTTCTTCTCCTCCAGATGGCTTCGGCAGATCCCCACTCAACTGTCCACCCATCCTCTTCCCTTTCACTCCCCTTTCGAGCCCTCTTCATAGCTCTGCCCACACAGCCATCGAAGCGGCAGTTAGAGCGCTGAAGCTGGAAAGCACTTCTCTGTCATCACGGAGTTGGCGATCTTGCCCTACCCATCATCGTCCAGATGTCCTCGCTTCCCAAACCATTTCTTTTCTAACCTTCTTTCCAGCTCCTTCACTACTTCCTCTGCTGCCATGTGCAGTCCCAGAAACAAAAAGTTTGTGGAACTAAAAAAAAAAGTTCTATCAATCAAATCCAACTTATCGTGAAAAAAAATCTTGCAAAGTTGGAACTGATTGATTGAACTTTTTTTTTTAGTCCCATACCATAAACTTCTTTTGTTTGTGGGACTGCTCACGGTAGCGGAGGAAGTGATGGAGGACCATGTCGGAGCTGGAAAGAAGGTGTCACATGGGTCCAATCGGGGGCAGGAGTGGGTGGCGTTTCTGCCACACGTCAACCAGTTCTCCGAACTCAAAAGAAATTAGCTACTGGTTCTACCGAACCGGTCCGAACCAGCTGAATATGGACATTTGCCTTTTATGTAATTTTTCAAGTTGAGTCCCCTTCAGAAGAAAATCAATAGCCATCAATAGCAAAGAATCTTTCTGAAAGATTTTGAACACAAAAATGACAAAAATGCATGATTTTGACTGCCATTTAGAATTTAAATTTCATCCAAAAGATGTTTTAAATCTCATTATTGGGAAGAAAATTCCCAATGTTGGAATAAATAGAAATAGGAAAGGAAATTACTAATTCCAGAATAAACTGAAATGGGAAATTCAAACATGTCTGACATAAATGACCTTCAAGGATTTATATGTATGGCACAGGGAGACTTAGTTTTGGATTCCAAGGACTCTGAGGTCTACATAGCATCCCTCACAAAATAACCCAGTCTTGCAGTTTGAAGGGGAAACATTTTTAATAAAATCTACTTTTCTTATCTTATTTATCTATGCTCTTGAAATTTTTCCAACTTGGACTAAATCCTTAAATAATAGTTTATTTAAGCACAGTAATTAATTAACTTTTGCTAATTGAACCCTGTGGAACTTAAGTTTTTTCTTTTTCTTTCAATAATCATAATCATAATCATAATAATAAAGTTGGAAGGGACCTTGGAAGTCACTGAGTCCAACCTCCTACTCAGGCAGGAAACCCTACACCATTTCGGACAAATGGCTGTCCAGTCTCTTCTTCTTTGCTGACTATACAGTAGCATGTGAAAGAGTAATTAATTAATTTTTGCTAATTGAACCCTGTGGAACTTAAGTTTTTTCTTTTTCTTTCACTGGGTTGTCACAGCCCTGAATTCAGTATTAGGTTCATAAGTAAGTACAATGTTGTCATGATCTTTAACTGGGCGAAATGGTGCATCATGGGGCAATATTTTTTGTGAATGAAGGCAAATATACGTGTCCCGGGATAATGTCACCTGTATCTCCTATATAGTCACATTCAATGTTTGGATGAGCCCACATTGTAATGATGGCCAAAAAGACTTTTTCACCTGTAATTGATTTGGCCACAGTGGCACATACCTTGATTCAAGGTTGACTCAGCCTTCCATCCTTCCGAGGTCGGTAAAATGAGGACCCAGGTGGTTGGGGGTAATATGCTGACTCTGTAAACCACTTAGAGAGGGCTGTAAAGTGCTGTGAAGCAGTATATAAGTCTAAGTGCTATTTCTTTCATAAGAAATACATTTAATAGTGCTTAGAAGCTTCATGCAGTCCAAAATACTGGAAGAATGTTCTGAGAGGCCTCAAACAGCCTTGACATTTACTGGTATTGTATTTAATAGCAGAGAAACTCAGCAGAAAATTTGCTATTCAATCCCATAAGAAAATCTGAATCAATGAGGTAAAGCTCTCTTCATTAATTGCTCTCATTTGTTAGTTGTTGTCTGTTATGTTATCTGAATTTTTCCAGATAGAACAAAGTAGAAATCAGCTTCTTTTCCCCCACTCCTTGGATGTAGCGTTCCATACTTTCAAAGTCCAGGTCAGATTTTTCACATGTTTGTAACTAGATAGGTTTTGGAAATGACCCATTCAAGTTTATCAGGCAGTAGTGTTGTGAAAGATAAGAATGTATAGCAGAAGACAGGGCTGTGGGATTGGGGAGAGCAGAGCTTGGGGAGCAGCCACCACAACAAAAGTTATGTTTCTTTGGTTCAATATCAATTTTTCAGGGGCCTTATATCTACAGTGCTCACACTAGTCATTTGANTTCCCTTTCACTCCCCTTTCGAGCCCTCTTCATAGCTCTGCCCACACAGCCATCGAAGCGGCAGTTAGAGCGCCGGAGCTGGAAAGCACTTCTCTGTCATCACGGAGTTGGCGATCTTGCCCTACCCATCACTGTCCAGATGTCCTCGCTTCCCAAACCATTTCTTTTCTAACCTTCTTTCCAGCTCCTTCATCACTTCCTCTGCTGCCATGTGCAGTCCCAGAAACAAAAAGTTTGTGGAACTAAAAAAAAAAAGTTCTATCAATCAAATCCAACTTATCGTGAAAAAAAAATCTTGCAAAGTTGGAACTGATTGATTGAACTTTTTTTTTTAGTCCCATACCATAAACTTCTTTTGTTTGTGGGACTGCTCATGGTAGCGGAGGAAGTGATGGAGGACCATGTCGGAGCTGGAAAGAAGGTGTCACATGGGTCCAATCGGGGGCAGGAGTGGGTGGCGTTTCTGCCACATGTCAACCAGTTCTCCGAACTCAAAAGAAATTAGCTACTGGTTCTACCGAACCAGTCCAAACCAGCTGAATATGGACATTTGCCTTTTATGTAATTTTTCAAGTTGAGTCCCCTTTAGAAGAAAATCAATAGCCATCAATAGCAAAGAATCTTTCTGAAAGATTTTGAACACAAAAATGACAAAAATGCATGATTTTGACTGCGATTTAGAATTTAAATTTCATCCAAAAGATGTTTTAAATCTCATTATTGGGAAGAAAATTCCCAATGTTGGAATAAATAGAAATAGGAAAGGAAATTACTAATTCCAGAATAAACTGAAATGGGAAATTCAAACATGTCTGACATAAATGACCTTCAAGGATTTATATGTATGGCACAGGGAGACTTAGTTTTGGATTCCAAGGACTCTGAGGTCTACATAGCATCCCTCACAAAATAACCCAGTCTTGCAGTTTGAAGGGGAAACATTTTTAATAAAATCTACTTTTCTTATCTTATTTATCTATGCTCTTGAAATTTTTCCAACTTGGACTAAATCCTTAAATAATCGTTTATTTAAGCACAGTAATTAATTAACTTTTGCTAATTGAACCCTGTGGAACTTAAGTTTTTTCTTTTTCTTTCAATAATCATAATCATAATCATAATAATAAAGTTGGAAGGGACCTTGGAGGTCATTGAGTCCAACCTCCTACTCAGGCAGGAAACCCTACACCATTTCGGACAAATGGCTGTCCAGTCTCTTCTTCTTTGCTGACTATACAGTAGCATGTGAAAGAGTAATTAATTAATTTTTGCTAATTGAACCCTGTGGAACTTAAGTTTTTTCTTTTTCTTTCACTGGGTTGTCACAGCCCTGAATTCAGTATTAGGTTCATAAGTAAGTACAATGTTGTCATGATCTTTAACTGGGCGAAATGGTGCATCATGGGGCAATATTTTTTGTGAATGAAGGCAAATATACGTGTCCCGGGATAACGTCACCTGTATCTCCTATATAGTCACGTTCAATGTTTGGATGAGCCCACATTGTAATGATGTCCAAAAAGACTTTTTCACCTGTAATTGATTTGGCCACAGTGGCACATCCCTTGATTCAAGGTTGACTCAGCCTTCCATCCTTCCGAGGTCGGTAAAATGAGGACCCAGGTGGTTGGGGGTAATATGCTGACTCTGTAAACCGCTTAGAGAGGGCTGTAAAGCGCTGTGAAGCAGTATATAAGTCTAAGTGCTATTTCTTTCATAAGACATACATTTAATAGTGCTTAGAAGCGTCATACAGTCCAAAATACTGGAAGAATGTTCTGAGAGGCCTCAGACAGCCTTGACATTTACTGGTTTTGTATTTAATAGCAGAGAAACTCAGCAGAAAATTTGCTATTCAATCCCGCAAGAAAATCTGAATCAGTGAGTTAAAACTCTCTTCATTAATTGCTCTCATTTGTTAGTTGTTGTCTGTTATGTTATCTGAATTTTTCCAGATAGAACAAAGTAGAAGTCAGCTTCTTTTCCCCCACTCCTTTGATGTAGCGTTCCATACTTTCAAAGTCCAGGTCAGATTTTTCACATGTTTGTAACTAGATAGGTTTTGGAAATGACCCATTCAAGTTTAACAGGCAGTAGTGTTGTGAAAGATAAGAATGTATAGCAGGGTGGGGAGAGCAGAGCTTGGGGAGCAGCCACCACAACAAAAGTTATGTTTCTTTGGTTCAATATCAATTTTTCAGGGGCCTTATATCTACAGTGCTCACACTAGTCATTTGATTTATCCAGAAAAAAGCCAGATACCTTGCCTTTTGATCTTTTGTTATTTGTTATTTCTCTGGATTCTATCCTGCCATGTAGAAAAATATGTAGAAAATCTCTCTATAAATGTGAATTCCTAACAAAATGTATGGATTAGGGAAAATACATATTCATACAGGAAAAACATGACAATAGACGAATATTTTCATGAAACATAAAAATGTGGGATGGAACAACCTAATAAGAGAAAATGGAGAAATTGAGAATAACCAATAATGGCTGATTATTTACCATTAAATATAATCTATTTGGCAGAAGATCACTTGCCTAAGATTAAGGTATATTAGAGGAATTGCTATTCCATTCATTGAAAGGGGGGGAAATGTCTTGGTGATATTGTGTCAGAACGTTTACTGCCTAGTCCATTTACTGTGTAAAACTGAACAGATGCTGAAAATTGGAAAGAAAATGATATGTTTAAGTGAAGACAAGGGTCATTTGTTGCAATCTTTTGTCAAGGAACATATACTTCCAAGGCCTGTGTCCTTTGTGTAAATTGTATATAGAAGCGAGAAGGATATATGCAAAGGATGGATTCCTAAGCCACATTAGAGCAAAAGAAATCACCTGGAATTCTCCCAACCAGGATAATTTCAGATCTCAGATGTAGATTAGGATTTGATTTGATCCATAGTCTATTTGCAGCTAAAATAAAATCTTTTAAAAATGTAAGATAGTACAGTACAAAATAGAAATACTACAAATGTCAAACTTTTAAAAATTATTTACTTTCCGGGGAAACTTTGTGTGTGTGTGTCTCTCTCTCTCTCTCTGTGACGTTTTATCATGGTTGGAGGTACTTTACAGGACATAAAGTACCCTTTGCAAGCCTGGCATAAGTTTGAACTGTTGTGTTGTATGTCAAGAGCTATCTGTATTTTAATATGACAACTAAATAAATACTTCTATTTTTTTGATTTCATGGATTTCTTACTTTTATTTTATCTAATAATTTTTATTGAATTATACAAATAAAAAGATGAAAAACTAATGCAAACTAAGAATATAAAAAAGAAAAAAGTAAAATAAGAGTTGCAGAACTTTTTTAAAAAACAAATAAAGAAAAAAAAAGAAAATATATATATAAAGAATTGATTCCCTTAAGATAAATACAAACAAGTTCAGTAACTTATCACCTTCTTTGGTGTTTCAATAAGCGATTTCTTCTTCCTATTCTCATCTCATATCAGTAAAGAAATGGTGAAATAGCCCTAATTAGGAAAATCCAATAAGATTTACCAGAAATAATAACATATCTACTTAATCAAATCAGTTTTATATTACCTTTTCCTTTTAACACAGTAATTTATCAGTTTCTCTAAACATACAGCAAAAAATCTTGCAATATCTAGTTTGTTATTTATACACAAATCTTTAGAGCCTAATCATTTCATCCCAGTAAAAAAATAGTCCATTGATTATATATTGTCCTTAATAGTATTAAAAACACGAATCCCGGGTTTACACATAATGTGAAATAGATTAAACATTTGTGTTTATGATTTTATCCTAGTGATCACCTTATTTTATTTCACATTATATGTGAAATTATATATATTATATTTATATATATAGAAACCTTGCCAAATAAATCCCCTTTGTATTCCCTCCCTTTACTTTTAAAAAGCTTGATCTTTAATCCCTTCAAATAGCGTCCTACATGTTGGTTTCTTATCATTTTCTTTCTCTCAGAAACTGTTACAAAATTTGAAGACCTTTCTTTCATTAATCCAAAATTTAAAAAACTGCTCAAATCACACTTCTGATTTATTAATTGTATGTCTCCTTTAATTATTACATAAGGCAGTAAATCCAGTGTAAATCCATTGTCTTCCATATAATCTGACATTTTAAAATCCATTTGCAGATCCACATCCAAATTAGCCAAAGTCTCTGTTTTATCTACTAAAATTCCCACAATTTATTTTGAATTTTTCCACAGTCAAATATCACTGCTCCAGTGTTTATTTCTACAGTATTTATTGGCGTGGTTTATAACCATACCTTTTGTCTATTTGTAACATCATAAGGGGAGCATTTTTAGGAAGAGGGATTAATTGATCTGCATTACGTACCATTGATCTGACCTACGTGCAGTTGTGGACCTGCGCCTTTTTCGCCGAGCCCTGAAGGCCCATCTATTCCGTGCGGCCGGCCTGGCGTAGTTTGATTATGTTTTAGTGGGGTTTTGTATGGGGTATTTTTAGAGCAGGCCTGTTATTTAATTTGATTTTAGAATAGAAATTTGTGTATATTTATCGTGGTTTTTATTATTGCCTGTTCACTGCCCTGAGTCCCGTAAGGGAGATAGGGCGGTATATAAATTCAATAAATAAATAAATAAATAAATTATTAGAAGAAGAAAAAAACGGTGTAGTGTTGGCTAGCATGCTTCAGCTATGCAATCCTCTGTTCAACTAAGTGAGAAATTCTTGTAGGAGAAAAATAATTTGAAAAGGGTAAATGCAAGACCAATTATCCCAACAAGTTACAACTCTCACAGTCTGCCAGGCCCAATCTTCTGCCCTGGAGTTCCTGGCTAAAATACCAGCCTCATGGGAAGAAGCTCTCATCACCCTAATTCCTAAGGAAAATTCGGACTTGACACATATTAAGAACTATAGACCCATCTCATTATTAAACTCGGACTATAAGATTTTTATGGCCATAATGGCTCAGAGACTTGAAAGATTCCTAGCAGATTTTATACATTCGGATCAAAATGGCTTCTTACCTAAAAGATACATAAGAAACAATGGCAGGACTGTTCTGGATCTATTGGAGTATTATGAGGTACACAATGAAAAGCAAATGGGGTTAATCTTCCCCGATGCACAAAAAGCATTCGACAATGTGAAATGGGATTTTATGTTCAATCAATTGTTGCATATGGACTTTGGGGAAAATTTTATAAATATGTTCAAATCAGTTTATTTTAAACAGGCAGCAAAAGTAATAATTAATGGAGAAATAACCGATAGTTTCCAAATTCAAAAAGGTACAAGGAAAGTTTGTCCGTTATTGCAATTATTGTTTATACTATCCCTGGAGGTACTAATCAGAGTGATTTGGAAAGATGGATAGATCAAAGGATTAGAGATTAAGAAAGAAACGTTTAAAATGCAAGCCTTTGCAGATGATCTTGTCTTTATAATTGAAGAGCCACTACAATCGGGGACAAGATTGATGGAAGTATTGAGTAAATATGGGGAAATAGCAGGCCTAAAGATAAATAAAGGAAAAACCAAAATGCTCGTTAAGAATATGACTAAAATATAGAAAAATGAATTAGTTGACAGAATAGGCATTCAGATTACGAATAAAATAAGATATTTAGGGATACAACTAACTGCTAGATGTGTTACACTTAAAAGAGACAATTATGATAGGTTAATGGAACAGATTAAAATTGATTTAGATACTTGGACCAACTTGCAACTCTCTTTTATGGGTAGAATTGCCATAATCAAAATGAATGTCCTACCTAAAATTTTATTTTTGTTCCAATGTATACCCATAAAATTAGATAAGAAATTCTTTCAAAACTTTAACAAAACCATACACAAATTTATTTGGCAAGGAAAAAAAGCAAGGATTAAATTAAAATTATTGCAGGATGTGAAAGAAAGGGGTGGATTTGGCCTCCCAGACCTGGAAAAATATTATCAGACCATAGTATTATTATGGGTGCGGGATTGGATATTATTGAAGAATAGGAGACTACTATGTCTGGAAGGTCACGATTTGCAGGTAGCATGGCATGCTATGTTATCGGATCAGAAATATAAAACACACAAATATTTTCGAAGGCATTACATCAGATGAGCTCTAATTGATGTATGGGTTAAAACTTGGCAACCAAATAATATACAAGTCCCCAGCTGGATTTCAATGCTAGAAATGCATATACACCCAAAGCTTATACAATTAGGAAAAAATATAACATATAAAAATGTACTAGAAGAGAAAGGGGAATTGAAATCCAGGAAAATTCTTCAAGATGAAGGGGTAGAATTAGAATGGTGGGCATATCTTCAATTACAGGCAAGATAATGGAAAGATAAAAAAGAGCTAGGCATAAAAATAGAGGCGACAGGGCTGGATAAAATACTATTAGGAACCGAGGACAAAATGATTAAAAAATTATATCATTTTTTGCTAGATCAGGCAATGTAACAGGTAAAAGAAACCATGTTAACGTGGAGTAGGGATCTTGATCTCAACTTTGATCTGCACATCTGGCAAGAATTATGGGTAAGAAATAGGAAGCTTACTTTGGTCACCTCCTACAAAGAAAATCTCTACAAAATGTTCTATAGATGGCACCTCCCACCCACAAGGTTAGCTAAAATGAGTCCAAATTTTTCTTCCACATGTTGGAAATGTAAATTGGCAAAAGGGACCTATTACCATATGTGGTGGGAGTGCTCAAAAGCCTGTGATTTCTGGAACAAGATAAAAAAATGCCTGGAAGAAATATTAATGATAGAGATAGAGTTAAAACCAGAACTCTTCTTATTAGGCATAACCACACAGAAATACGATAAAGGGATATTTTATTTGATGCTACATATCTTCACGGCTGCTAGACTGGCATATGGACAAAACTGGAGGAATAAAGAAATTCCAACAGAAGAAGAGATTCTATGCAAAATTCTATCGTGTGCGGATATGGATAGGCTCACAATGGAAATGAAGGACAAGACAGAGTCAGATTATTTTGAAATCAGGAAAAAAAAATTTTATTGGTGTGAATCAAGGAGGACTGTTCGGGTTATAAGCTAGTGTTAAGATAGAAACATATATAATTGTATGTTAGTATATAGAGACACAAATTAGATATTGTATTGATAGAAAAATATATATGTACGTATATATAGAGATCAAGAATTATATGTATGAAGAGGAACAAATTGTTAGAAATATTTATACTGGAATGTTGCGTTATGTCCATCTTTGTTTTAACTGTATTATAAATAAAAAACTTTTAAAAAAGTATTCCCTGGAGTTCCATCTGATGGGATTCACTAATGTCTTGTTTGCACATATTAAAACATTTAATATTTACAAATAATTGCAAACATACAGATGAACACGCAATTTTTTTTACTATCCCCCATTCCTTTAACCTAACATAGCACGAGTCCTAGTATGAGTTCAGTCAGTTGTTCAGTAATGGCAGTGTAAGTTGGTCTCGGCTTCTGTGGCAATCAGCAGGAAGAGTCACAGTAGAAAGTGAGGTAGGCAGTTTGGTTAGCGGAGGCTAACCAAGTCCAATGCTGTTTAGCTTTCAGTAGCTGGGAGAACTCTTCCTGAAGTGACCGCCGTTTCTCCTGATAGGTCCCTATTGAAGTCTACTGAATTAAAAGACAATCATTAGCTATTATATTGGGTGAGCCAGGAGTCTATTATCATTCACTGCATATCTACTGTATAGCCAGTTGTGCCAATTCTGATACTGTGTGCCCATCTCCATGGGCATTTTCCAGGTCCGTTCCTATAGCTTTCTCAGTTGTGCTCACCAGCAGGAAAGCAGGTTCTTGTTTCCACATGTGGGTCTCAGACTTTCTCACTTGGAGATTTCTGCTGCATAGATTAGGTGAGGTGATTGAAATTCAGACTGGCTTGAACCAAAGTGGTTTCCATTCTTTTAATCAGGAGACAGATTAGCTGTTTAAGAGACTTCAATTGATTGAGGCTATAACTGACTTGGGTGATTTGCAAACTCATAATCTGGTAAATCACCAAGCTTGGGCCTCTGCCCTGTTACTACAGGGCCCAGGAAAATCTCAGGTGGAGGAAATATATACCATAGCTTACTAGAACCAGAAGTGTTTGCCATAATTCCACATATTTCTTTTTCCCTGTTGGTAAAGTGCCTGTGAATAGTTTAATGCCAAAATTCAAAGAGATACTAAAAGAGTGAATTTACAATGTGAGGGATGAAAATGTAATTGAAATGCAATTGAATAATTTAACTTAACCACAGGTAGTTCTTTAGTGTTAGTAGGATTAATTACGTAATCATGCAATGTAAGATGAAGGAGCCCTGGTGGCGCAGTGATTAAAGTGCAGTATTGCACTGACTATAGCCTACAGTTGATCCTGATGGGGCTCAAGGTTGAATCAATCTTTCATCCTTCCAAGGTCAGTAAAATGAGGACCCAGATTGGTGGGGCAATATATAAATAATGCTCTACATTGTAAGCCACCCAGAGAGTGTTGTAAAGCACTATGGGCTGTATAAAAGCCTAAATGCTATTGCTATAAAGCTGCTAGGTTGATTTTTACTGCCCGAAAAAGACAAATCAGGAGAGGTTAGCATCATTGTAGCAATGCATGGAACTCCCATGTGGAGAGCCTTGTCCCAGAAGGCAGGTCCCTATAATGTAATTGGACTATTTGAATTCACCTATACCCTAAGGCAAGACTTGGACTGTCTTATTTGAGCTGCAAAGGCATTTAATACTTTCTTATTTGAGCTGCAAAGGCATTTAATACTTTCCCATTTCTTAATAATTTCCCAGAATGAGATCCTGCAGAGCTGGAAGGGTATATAAGAATGTGTTTGTTTGTTTTTTTTCTTGTTTCAAATAGAGTCTAACTATCCATTGAGGCTCTATTAAATATTGCTGAACCTTGTTTCCACCCTCCCCTTTCAGACTTATCAGAGGACATGTTAAGGACAAAGTTGAAACCCAGTAAACATGCTTTCATGACCCAGTTAGGATTTTTAAAGGTAAAACACACAGGTAAAAGGTAAAAAAAAAAATCACACACCTTAACAATTTTCTCACTGGCCTGCATAGAGTCTACAATGCTGGAATGTTTATTTGTGCAAGGCAGATGATGGGATTACTGACAGAGCCTGAAATGCAAATTTGTCTTGGAGGCAGCACAGCGGATTAGGCAATAACAGCTGAGAAAGCAAAAATGTGCTTTTTTCCTAGGGCTAAGAGAGAATATCATCGAACTGGCTTTCATGGCTAAAGTAAGGCTTGAACCCCCATTCTTTTACTTTCTAGCCTGGTGCCTTAATCACTAAACCAAACTGGCCCTCTTATAAAAGCTTGCTTTTTCCTTGATTCCAAGGAAAAGGAAAACAAATTTAGTATACACATTTTAACAATAACTTCTCACCCCTTGCAATACTAAGGATTCCAAATGCATTATTAATGATAAATCCAGATTAAAATGCAAAAATCACTCTAATGTTGCCATACAATATATGCTAACTTCAAATCTTCTGAACCACACCTTAAACTGACCATAAACTTTTTCTTGCTTCTTACATCCTATTTAGACCAGTCTTTTAATTCCTTCTGAAGCTGGCATTCCTTCCTCAAAATCCCCTTTCTACATACAGTTGCAAAGTATTAACTTCCCTACAAGCAAAGCATATACAATTATGAAAATCAAAGCTGTAAGCATGGCAGCTGTGCTTATCTCTACATGCCACTCATCCCTTACAATGCACTGTACAAATACAAAGATCTTGTGCCCTTCTAACTAATTCTTAATAGTGCAAGTGTCTCCGTTTTTAGCAAAAAGGTTGAAACTGCTTCTCCTTTTGACAAGGAAGCCCTGATTGTTTTTAAGGAGAAAAGAAATGGAAGGTATAAGATTTCCCCACTCCCTTCCCCCCCCACACTGCTTTCCTTCTTCTCTGGATGTATTTGGAACATCTTTAAACTTTAATGATTATTAATTTTAAAATGGAAATATTAAATTAATTATGTCTAGATTGTCTAGCTCAAAACTCAGCATGTGTTAATTAAACCTTTTTTTGAAGGGAGGCACTCCTTTGTGAGCAGAAGGATTTAGGGTGATAACTGGCATATCTCTTGCTAGAGTTGATTGGCCATAACTGCACAGCTGGTGAAGAACCACCTGCCTCCTGTCATAAGCCACAGGCCGCCCCCTCAGGACCTTTTCTAAATGCACACTTTGGTGGCACTTAGCAACCCACACTACTGCAGTTCAGCCAAAGCTTGAGGAGGAGTTCTTGCAAAGTTGGAATTTTATGGAACTTTATGGAGTTTTTTTCCAAGTAAGGCCTCAGCCAGATGGCCCACCAAATCCTCAGTGAAAAACCCAAGCTTCCTCTGACGCCCAAAAAGTCCATCAGGCACTTTGGATGGGCTGATTTAAAGACCCTGTCTCCCTGTGAGGTGGGGTGACACCTAGCAAACCAGAAAGTATCTAGAGAATGATTTCACCATGGCAATGGAATGAATGTGATGTTCTCCAAAACTAGATAAGTCACAACTGCCACAAGACAATGCTATACATTGGGTGTAGTGATTTGGGACAAGTCCATGGTTGCCATGATCGCCATAAACTCCTGGACTACCTTAGACTCATGGCTACCAGATGTGAAGTTGAAATACCAATAAACCAACAGTCTCAGGGTCTCTATTATCAACTCAACAACAGATCCAGAAGCTTAAGCAGACATGATGCCGATCAACAGGAAATATACCAGCAGCAATCAGCAGAGCCTAAATTCAACCAAGGGATCTCACATCCAGTTGGCACCACCGGCCTCCAAATTTGCAATAACTTGCAGATGACAACTGCCAATAGGAGGTTCTTCTTAATTTCCCCATAAAATGTCATCAGAAAAGAGGTAAGAGTAATTATTTTTATTTCCCATAAAAAAGTGTTCTTCACAATCATTGGATTCGTATTCCACATCAGTTTCAAGATTGCCTTTAAAAGTAATAACAATTCCATATGCTTTATTTGAGTATTTACTATCATAGGTCAGCCAATCCAATTCCTAGGCCTTAAAAGGAGCAATTTGTAGGATAGAATATGTGCCATGAAGGAAGAAAAGTGGGAAGATGGAAATGGAGGGACAGGAAGGGGGAATGAAGGAAGGAAGGAAGGAAGGAAGGAAGGAAGGAAGGGGAAAGAAAAAGAAAGAAAGAGAGGCAGAGAGAGAAAGAGGGAGGGAGGGAGAGAGAGAGAGAGAGAGAGAGAGAGAGAGAGAGAGAGAAAGAAAGAAAGAAAGAAAGAAAGAAAGAAAGAAAGAAAGAAAGAAAGAAAGAAAGAAAGAAAGAAAGAAAGAAAGGAGTTGTCACTCATTGTGATCTTGGCTTCTTTCCTTGTCTTAATTATTGAACACAAGTATCCACTGAACGTTTAACGGCTCGTATCAGGGGGAATTGATTCTTATTTTGGAAGATCATAAA
>NW_015388715.1:275407-280198 GCF_001527695.2 Protobothrops mucrosquamatus
GGAGGACTGGCACAACAGCCATGTACTAGAAGAAGGAGGTAAAGAAACAGATGACATTAATTGGTGCTACTTCATCCAGAGAATAAAGAGCCTCACTTGTGTCAAATAAAATAGGCCAGCAGGGAGCAATCTGCAAACATTCTGAAATGGAATGAAGGGAGAGAGATTTGGTTTAATTAATTAATTTATTAAATTTGTACACTTCCCATGTCAGTATCCAAAGTGACTCTAGGCAATTCACAATGCCACTAATAATGCATATTAATACATACTTATTCAAACTGCCTTGAATATGAAGGATCTTTGACTATATAACAGTGAGTGCTTTTTTTGTAAAAAACAAAAAGGTGCCGGAACTCACACAGGTCATACAACCCGCCTTGCCTACCCTACAAGATTTACTTTTGTAGTTGAAAAAAACCATTCAATTTTTAGTGTATCTAAAAGACTAGGATTTTGTTCAAGGTAAGTTAATAATATTAATGTTACGATGCACAAATCCGTTGAAAAAAGGTGCCGGAACTCCATTCCTGTGCGTTCTATGACCAAAAAAGCCCTGATAACAGTCATCTATTTTTTTTTTCTGCAGAATATCTTTACCAGTAATTATTATTGCCACACCTTGGGAATGTTGTAACCATGGAATTTGACATCACAAGTTGTTGCCCGTGGAAAGATTTCAAGGCGGTCAGTCCGATAACGTTGAACCTCATGGACCACAGCATTTGTGAAAGGCATCTTCAACCGGTCTTCCATGCTTGGAGTGCGATTTGTACCCACTACCTCATCAATCTCTTGTTGCACCTTAACTGTGAGAAAAACATACTGAGATGAGATTGACAACCTTTTACTGTATTGTACTGAGCACCCACAGTCAGCTACCACTTGAATAGAAACATGTTTTCCAAAGCACGTTCAGAGAAGACACTTCCAGTCAGGAAAATGGCTCCTCCTCAAAGTCATTTCTCAGTGGAGATCATTTCAATTTTTCTAGTGCAAGAAGACTATGTTAGGGTTGAAATTATGAAAGCTGGTGATCACAGTTTACTAGCAAAACTATACTTGAGTTGCCTCAGAAAAGAAAAAATAACTGATGCATGGATTTCATTGACTACAACTCAGAATTCCAGCAAGCAATAATTAGGGCATTGCTCAACCAAGGCATAGATACTTCTTACATAAACTTACTACAATCAATATATGAAAAACAATGGCAACAATTTGCCTTGATGATCTTAAAGTGGAAATTAACATAGAACAAGTCAATACAATATCCCTATTCTATTCTCAGTCTGCCTTTAAGAAGTATTTTGCAAACTAGACTGGGCAAAAAATGGAATAAAAATAACTGGCGCTTATTTAAATCACTTAAGATTTGCAAATGATATTGTTCTCTTCTCCCAAGATCCAGAAGAGCTGCAAAGAGACATATGAGAGCTGCACAAAACAGGAGAACCATTTGGCTTAAAAATAAACCTGAAAAAGAGCCAGGTTATGTTTAATAAATTCACCAAAGAAAGAAAAAAAAATATCTGAAGAAGAACTAGATATAGTAGGCCACTGCATATACCTTGGCCAATGGATGTCAATGGAAGGTGATACAATAAAGGAAATTGATCGATATGTTGGTAGGCATTCATCAAGCTAAGTATAATTTTCAAGAACAACTTCCCCCTATGCCTGAAGAGAAAAGTTTTTGATCAGTGTGTACTACCTGCTCTAACATATGGCAGTGAAACATGAACACTAACCTCACAATCAATACAAAAGCTACAAGTGGCACAAAGCATTCAATCACATCTTGCCTCTTCATGACCTAATGCAGTGGTCCCCACCTCTCTGGCTCCATGGACCGACAGCACTAGTGGCTGGAGGGAGGGTTTGGTTTCACATGCGCAACTTAACTCCCACGCATGCTCAAATGAAGCCTCAAGCACTCGCCCCCTGCTTGCATGGCCTGGTTCCCAACAATACTGTTCCAAGGACTCAGGATTGGGGACCCTTGATCTAGTGGATATTATTTTACTAGAATTGTCTTCATGTAATCTCAAGATTTGATGGAAGCCCAGTTGTTCCAAGGGCATGTTAGTTAAACTGGGAAATAAACAAAACAAAACATTCTGTAAGAAGATCTTGGCAAACACTTCCAAAAACTTCCCAGGTAAACTGCAGAAATGCATCTGCAATGAGTTTTCTTTACTCAACAGCATCCTTACTTTATTTTTTCCAGGATTAATACTGGAGGCCCTAAAGCAGGGGTCTTCAAACTTGGCCCTTTTATGATTTGTGGACTTCAGCTCCCAGAATTCCTCAGCCAGCATGCCTGGCTGAGGAATTCTGGGAGTTGAAGTCCACAAGTCATAAAAGGGCCAAGTTTGAAGACCCCTGCCCTAAAGAGTTGACATCTTTATATATTTGTGGTTATTTCTGTACCTTGAATGTGTGGCAATTTAGCCATTGCTAGGAGGCTGCATAGCAAAGCATGGCTTGTGGTTATTGTCCCAGCAGTAAAGAGACTAAGCACAGTAATCACAAGATCTTCAGGAGTGTAGATTCCCTCAGATGAGTTCTGCTCCAAAAAAGAAAATAGAAAGAGAAACATAAGGATGAAAATGGGGTTGATTTAAAGTAATTCATGAAACTCTTCATAGTCTCTTTCAGTTATAAAGGAAACTTAATTCTACCAGACTAACATTAGATTATATAGGAGAATTTTTCAATTGTAAAGCATTTATGCAATCACCGTTTGATGCAGAGAGGAAACAACTTGCCTCTCTGATCTACCTATCAAATATTTACCACAAGAAATTACCAGAATTAAAGGTTGTTATTTAGAGCTGGACAAAAGGAACTCTTAAACTGTATGATGGGAAAACAGGATTAGATCTGAGCCTAGAAGCTTGAATGTTATATCTGAGAGACTAATTCTAATAGAAATTGCTCCTGCAAGATGAATGATTATCTTTATATCACCTATTAAGAGTGTAGAAGATATGTAAATTAGCATGTAAAGCAAATGTCTATACTTATTCATTTTTAATTATGTCGGGCATAGGAGTACATGTTAACAAATGGCAAATTAAAGTAAGAAAGAAGGGGGAATAAACATTTTCATATTCTTTCATACGAGGTGAACTTGTTTCATCTTAGATACATATTGGAGATATTTAGACAATTATGCAGAAATGGTATCTTTGCCTACCTTTTCCATTCTATGAAGGAAGCAATCAATATAGTCACGTGGATTCTGGGGATCCAATGTCTTCTTGTGCAATTCCACCTTCTCACGGATATAATCACAAACTTTTTCAGCCTCGGCAAAAGAGTTGATATATCGTCCAAAAAAGTATTCCATTGTTTTTGGAAAAGTATTGTACACCTGTTGCAGAGTTGACATTAAACATTATATGTTTTAGACCATAATGGTGAAGGCTTAATGCCCCAAATATTCAGAGATTAGCTTTTAGTCTGATATTGTTAATTATCAAACCTCAGCTAGGTGCCAAGACCAAGAAGACAAGTTGCACAAGAATTTCAGTAAGCTATCTTTAATTTTAGTGTTGAGTAAATACAGTGTCTTGGGAACTACTGCATGGTAGGAATTTTTATTTATAATAAGTTCGTTAAAAGGGAATCTCTTTGAAAAGCCTTTTCCCCAGATCTTCCCTCATCTAGGCTGATTTCCATGCAGGATATATTCTGTCAAGGGACTTGCCCACCATTTTTCTAGCCTCATCCCAGCTATCCCATGAAGGGATAATGATGAAAATGGTGATAGTTCTCGAAAGAGGGAGGAAAAAAGGACATAAGAATAGGGGAAATGTCTAAAAATACCATGATAAGAAGAGAGGCGCCTGTGCATAATTTGATATGATGATTAGTGCTGCTAATATTATTTATAGTTAAACAAGTAGCATTGTACTTTTTAAAAATATTATAATAATATACCTTTAAGTTTGATCATAATATTGATATTCCTCTTATATCACAAACCTAATAGCTTGGGGATAATGCTATTGTCATTTCTTAGAACAACATGGAAATATGTTTGAGAACTAAAGTTAACTTTTCAGTCAAGGGATGAAAAAATTAAGTGAAACATTACAATTAGGAGGAATCAGCCCCTCCAGTGAAATTCCATGTTTGGCCATCCCTGACTAGTTAAGAAATGGGCAAGTCCTAGAAATAAGCAGGTCATGGCTCACAGCAGTTACGAGAGAATGAAATGATCCCATGGGAAATAAGCCCAGCCAGGAAAGAAGGTTTGCTGAGAACGAATTTATATTTTGATGGCTCAGTGTTGCTGGATGTCTGGATTTGACTTCTCCTGCTTAGTAGCTCATCACATCTACAGTAACCTCCACATCCCTTATTTGGATATTTGAACATACAGAGAGGCCCACTAGTAAAAATGAGTGTTTATGGCAGGAAGAGCATCAGAGAGGAAAAACATACCTGTCCTAGGAAACTAGTCAGAAATCGTATTTGAGACTCCACAATCTGCTGGTTCTCTATGAAGGTTTGATCTTTGTAATCAAATCGATTGCCAAAGACGACTGCACAGATCACATTAGAAACAGCACTTGCCAAATTTCTTCTTGGGTCAAAAGGCTGCCCTGCAACAAAGGCCACAGACATTTATGGGAGGGATCAAAGAATGGGGATCTTCCTTTCCACAATTCTCACCATAGAACTGCAACAAAAAAAATGGTTTGGGTCAAAGACGTTATTCAAAGATTTTATTGGTATTTTTAAATAAATAATATTAAATAGAAAAGCCTAGATGTAATT
>NW_015388715.1:282796-285154 GCF_001527695.2 Protobothrops mucrosquamatus
TAACTTCACATAATACAACAAACCCTTTCCAGTTTCATATTTTAAAAGATAATAGTCTTCCTGATATGATTCTTGTGTGGGAGAACAGCTCTCAGTTTCTTTAGAGGACCTTTTGTGGCAGCCATTTCCTCCACCAGACAAAGGGCTTCCTCCTGCACCCTCTCAGACATTCTTTTCTTCCCCATCCCAAAATCTCGCAAGGTGGACAGTGTGAACCGTCGCATCTCCCTCCATTTCTTCTCATCATCTGAAACTAATCCTGCAACAAAAGACACCAAAAGCATCATGATGTTAGTCAATTGTCAGCTTTTGTGGAAGAGCATGTTTAGATACAATATTTCAGACACTTTCCTTTTTCAAATCTTTCTTTCAATCATAGTTGAAAGAGGCTACCGCACTGCAATAAATTATGCATCAGAGAATTTTCCTTCCTCACATTTAAAGTAAACAAGGCTTGGTGTTTGAAATACCAATGAAGCAAACTTCACAGTTGCCATCTTTCCATTTTTGACTGCTGTCATATTAAGAGAAGAATGAATGAGGCTATGAAAACCATGTCATAAGTTTCTGTAGGTGTGTTATAGATAGAAAGAAATCCCTACATTAGACATGGAACTCTACACTGAGATGCCGTTTTCAGTAAGCAGAAGAAAATTGGAGTCGTTTTGAGTTGTGGATTTTATTTTATTATTATTATTTGCTGTAGAGGCTTTATTGACAAAAATAAGTCACTTCCAATTACTTATGTACTAGCTTGCTTGATTGTGTGCTAACAAGTTACTCTCAACTCTTAGCTACCTTTAGATTTCCTCCAACACAATCTATCCCTAACCTAATTCTTCAGGAGTTGTAAGGGTACATTTGTCATCATTTTAACTGAGTTCATTGACGTTGCAGATGGCCATCCTCTTCCTTTTATCTTTCTCACCATTGTAGCCTCCTCTAGAGAGCTAGACTTTTGAACCATATGTCCGAAGAATGATAATTTCAGTCTGGTCATTTATGCTTTGAGTGGAAACTCTGAGCTGATTTGTTCAATGAGCTATTTGTTTCTTATTCTTGGATGTCCACAATGTTCTCAGAGATCTTGTCCAACATCAAAACCATATTCTTTCAATATTCTTTCTCTCCTGTTTATTCAAAATCCAAATTGCCAAAGTGTCCTCTTTGAAAAGCATTTTGTCTGCCTTCCCAAAGGACCAGTTTAGAGGTGTGATTACTTTTTTTTTTTTGCATGTAAGGAACAACCAGAACAGATTTCAGAAGTGATCAGTGGAAGCAAAATGGTGAAAAAAGGGTGTTCCTCCCTCTTCAAAAAGCATGAACAGATCAACCTCTTTACGAAACTTCATTTCAAGTGAAACTTTCATAACTATCAATAATATTAAGAGCATTAAAATAATTTAAAATTACTTATAGAAAATTAAAAAGAGCAACAACAAATAAGGAAATAAAAGAGAATCAACCTTTATTTTTGAACACTCTTCTGTGAAAGGGCGTTTGAGTTCGCCCACCAAATTCTTCTGCTTGATTTATCAAAGCATCTTTTACCACCTCATATCCACAAAGAGCAACCATTGGTTTTGATCCAAACCAGATAGTAAATATAGGTCCATACTTCTCTGTAAGCTAAAGGTAAAATTAGATGAAAACTCTAACTGGGAATTAAACGATAAAGCATTTTTTGGTGAAATTATTCTAAAGCATGCTTGAAATAGTTCTTAAATTCATCACAGAGAGATCATGTTGAATCTAAGCTATAATAATTCTTAATATCGACAGGGTACATCAATATGATTGGATAAATTGCACGTATCTCCTAGCTGGTGAGATGATGGGAATGAGATAATCACAAGTTTGACTGTATAATACATTTCTGCAAGTAATCTGGTACTGCAAAATATATGATAGCAAGTTTTTCTTGTAACCACATATTTTAATGAACTTTGTAACCTCCATTATGTGTTTATCAGACTGTAATTAGGTGACTTTAAATTAAAATTCCTACTGAAGATGCACAAGAACCCCTAATAAAATTGGACTCTTATAGAAGAAAATCAAACTCCTTAAACTAGGGAAATGTGCATATATCTTTCAAAATAATCACCTGAAAAAGCAAAGAAGTACAATAGTTACCTTTTTGTAGGATTTATTTAGAGGTAGTACATCTTGCTGAAAGAGGTTCCCCAGAATAGGCCATGGAGTAGGTCCAGGGGGCAGCTGCCCTTTTTTCTTGTACATTTGGAAAGATGAGAAAAGGGTGAAAAGTATACAGAGAAGAAGCAGAACTCCTGCCCATGTCAGCTCCATCCTCTCCTGAGTTGTTTTCCTCTTCAAAAATCCAAAAAGCTGTTTAAA
>NW_015388715.1:286103-289313 GCF_001527695.2 Protobothrops mucrosquamatus
CATTTGGAAAGATGAGAAAAGGGTGAAAAGTATACAGAGAAGAAGCAGAACTCCTGCCCATGTCAGCTCCATCCTCTCCTGAGTTGTTTTCCTCTTCAAAAATCCAAAAAGCTGTTTAAAGGAGACAAGGTTGAAAGAAGGAGACCAACTGAATCCCCAATCACATCTAAATTCTTCACTTCCTCTAACCTTTACAAACTTCTTGTTTACATTCAGCTCAAATTATTCTTTCACCTCTATTAGTATAGGAGAGTTACTTATCAACATTCTTATCTCTGGACTGTGGACAAAGGTAAGTTACAGTTTCTCTATGTTTGGGGGAAAATATGGAGTGCATGCAGTCGTGGGTTTCAAATAATTTAACAACTGGTTCTCTGCCTCGCCTTCCCTCCACCTTGGTTGGGGTGGGCTGCTCGGGGATCATCTGGGATGGGGGCAGGAGGTCCCAGCGGGGGTGTAGGAGCTCCCAGTTACAGAATTGCTGAAGGTCACAGCTGGGGAGGGCAGGAGGGTACGGTGAGGGGACTGCAGGAGTCTCGGAATGGTGAGTGCAGGAGGGGGGGTCAGCAGATCCCAGCTGGGGGAAGGTGAGGGGGTCCAGCTAGGGGGGGTGGGAGGGCTGGGATGCCTCCGCCAGGGAAAGCTCCGCCCCACTGGCTGAGCCTGTCATCCACACCACGGTCAGGTAGGATTGCATAGAAGAGGCACTGGGCAAGGGGGCTGGAGTGGGAGCTGCCAGCAGAGGGGGAATTAGAGTAGCCGCCATCTTCCTTCCTCAGCGCAGCTCCATCAGCACAGGTGGAGGCGGCCCCGGGACAGCCGGAAGTGGGCCCTTGCACGACCTGGGCCCCATCCTCTCGGCATTTCTGCTGGGGGCGGCAGCTGCTGCTCTGAGCCCCTCAACCAGCCGGCCACACAATGAAGTAGGAGGAGGCGGCAGTGATTCCTGCATTGCCAGGTCTGGCCAGCAGCAGACTAAAAAAAAAAGTTCTATCAATCAAATCCAATTTATCGTGAAGAAAAAAAAATCTTGCGAAGTTGGACTTGATTGTTTGAACTTTTTTTTTAGTCCCATAAACCTGTTTGTGGGACTGCTCACAGCAGCGGAGGAAGTGACAGAGGACTGTGTCGAAGCTGGAAAGAAGGTGTCACATAGGTCCGATCAGGGGCGGGAGGGGTGGCATTTCTGCCACACGTCAACCGCTTCTCCGAACTCAAAATAATTAGCTGCCGGTTCTACCGAACTGGTCCAAACTGGCTGAATCCCACCACTGAGTGCATATAGGTTGAGTTCAAAATACGGACATTTGCCTTTTATGTAATTTTTCAAGTTGAGTCCCCTTCAGAAGAAAATTGATAGCCATCAACAGCAAAGAATCTTTCTGGAAGATTTTGAACACAAAAATGACAAAAATGCATGATTTTGACTACCATTTAGAATTTAAATTTCATCCAAAAGATGTTTTAAATCTCATTATTGGGAAGAAAATTGCCAATGTTGGAATAAATAGAAATAGGAAAGGAAATTACTAATTCCAGAATAAACTGTAATGGGAAATTGAAACATGTCTGACATAAATGACCTTCAAGGATTTATATGTATGGCACAGGGAGACTTAGTTTTGGATTCCAAGGACTCTGAGGTCTACATAGCATCCCTCACAAAATAACCCAGTCTTGCAGTTTGAAGGGGAAACATTTTTAATAAAATCTACTTTTTTATCTTATTTATCTATGCTCTTGAAATTTTTCCAACTTGGACTAAATCCTTAAATAATAGCTCATTTTAAGCACTCTCTCTTCTTTGCTGACTATACAATAGCATGTGAAAGAGTAATTAATTAACTGTTGCTAATTGAACCATGTGGAACTTAAGTTTTTTCTTTTTCTTTCACTGGGTTGTCACAGCCCTGAATTCAGTATTAGGATCATAAGTAAGTACAATGTTGTCATGATCTTTAACTGGGCGAAATGGTGCATCATGGGGCAATATTTTTGTGAATGAAGGCAAATATACGTGTCCCGGGATAACATCACCTGTATCTCCTATAGTCACATTCAATGTTTGGATGAGCCCACATTTTAATGATGGCCTGTAATTGATTTGGCCACAGTGGCACATCCCTTGATTCAAGGTTGACTCAGCTTTCCATCCTTCCGAGGTCAGTAAAATGAGGACCCAGGTGGTTGGGGGTAATATGCTGACTCTGTAAACCGCTTAGAGAGGGCTGTAAAGCGCTGTGAAGCAGTATATAAGTCTAAGTGCTATTTCTTTCATAAGAAATACATTTAATAGTGCTTAGAAGCTTCATACAGTCCAAAATACTGGAAGAATGTTCTGAGAGGCCTCAGACAGCCTTGACATTTACTGGTTTTGTATTTAATAGCAGAGAAACTCAGCAGAAAATTTGCTATTCAATCCCACAAGAAAATCTGAATCAGTGAGTTAAAGCTCTCTTCATTAATTGCTCTCATTTGTTAGTTGTTGTCTGTTATGTTATCTGAATTTTTCCAGATAGAACAAAGTAGAAATCAGCTTCTTTTTCCCCACTCCCTGGATGTACGGTTCCATACTTTCAAAGTCCAGGTCAGATTTTTCACATGTGAAAGGAGTAGATTATTAATCAGAAATTTCTAATGAGTCTAAAGGTCGAGAGAAGAAGCCACCTGAAAGTCAGAAATTCAGACAAGTTAATTACATACAAATAAGAAAAGCAAAAGTTGCTAGCTAACTGAAACCGCAAATAGAGGAAACACAAAAACTGAGGATAAAGTTTAGAGCTTAAGCTAGCATAGGTATAACCACAAACAAATATAGAGCTAATTATAAGAATTGAGCTTTGTTAATAGAAAATTATATGGTGATGGATAGGATGTGCACAAAGGGGCTTCCTGAAACATGAGAGGGATAGTGGTTTTAGGCGGCCCTGATTAGTTTATCGGATGATTAGGCAAGGGATGATGAGTGCAATAGGGGAGGGGAAAATCTTTGTTGGCGGTAGAATATAAAAATAGGTTTTGGAAATGACCCATTCAAGTTTATCAGGCAGTAGTGTTGTGAAAGATAAGAATGTATAGCAGAAGACAGGGCTGTGGGATTGGGGAGAGCAGAGCTTGGGGAGCAGCCACCACAACAAAAGTTATGTTTCTTTGGTTCAATATCAATTTTTCAGGGGCCTTATATCTACAGTGCTCACACTAGTCATTTGA